>NW_019384345.1:991485-1025365 GCF_000671375.1 Centruroides sculpturatus
TTAATAGATTATCTAACGCACTTAATAAATAAGCAAGTTCAATATAATTAACTCTGTTTTTGGAACCTAACCCTCCTTTTCGTACTAGTTCTTTGATTCGCATAACACGGCAATCTTTTGGAACGTAACTACCGTGTTATACGGGGGTTAACTGTACTGCTACAAGCGACCGTTTTTTCCGTTCGACGGCGCGCACTCCGACCAGAATTTAGGAACACGTTTTTAAACGGATGTCGCTCGCGCGGAGTTACGCGGAGGAATAAAAGAACGCACCCATAATGTACAGGGTTAGCGAAAAATAACTTTACCACTTCAAAAAGCTCTGGAGTGCATTCTACTGCTCGAAATGAGACAAAATTTGGACTACAGATTGCGGCGAGAAATCACGGACTGGTGAGATGGCGCCACTCCTCTAGGAGTTTCCCGTGAATCCCGGATTGAAAAACGGGGACACGGGTTTTTCCGGATGGGATTCTGGGTATTGTTGCTTTTTCTTGTCGGGTGATCGCTGCCATGAGCACGTGTAGCTCTCTCTCAAGTGTACTCGTAAGATTGTTGTAAGTAAATGTTGTTTTAGTTTAAAACGTGGTCGTGGACTTAACTAATTCACGTTTACCGCCTTCTGATAAAGACAGTCTTTGTGGAGATGGAAATGGATGAGAAAGACGGCCAGGTTTTATCTAACCGATGGCGGCCATCCATTACCTCCAAGATAATTCAAATGATGCGTTTGCCATTTCTTAAATAAAAAAATAGTACAAAAATCCATCGATAGGTGGCACTGGCACACAGAAATATTGAAAATGCGTGCACATATAAATGTTTAATATGTAGCACTAAAACTGCTCAATATGTCTTCCTTAATTTTGAACAATGTGCTCTAATTGCAAAACCGTATTTTCCACAGCTGAACGCTGTGAGTCTGCCGGAATATCCAGAACACGGTACCGAATGCTTTCCTTCAGATATAGCACAGATGCAGGTCTACGGTAGACGTTGTCCTTCAGGAAACCCCATCATCAAAAGTCGCAGGAATGATGTCCAGCGAGCGAAGAGGCCATGCTGTAGGAAAATAACCGCTGATTACCCGTGCATCTGTGAAATGCTGTCTTAGTACGGTTTTGCAATTAGAACACATTGTTCAAAATTAAGAAGGACATATTGAGCAGTTTTAATGTTTTATATTCAACATTTACATGTGCACTCATATTCAATATTTCTTTGTGCTTCAGCGCTACCATTCGACGGATTTTTGTACTATTTTTTTTTATTTGAGAAATGTCAAGCGCATCATTTGAATTATATGTAGTTCAGATTTTGTCTCATTTCGAGCAGTAAAACGCACTCCAGAGGTTTTTAAAGTGGGAAACTTATTTCTCGCTAACCCTATATTTTTATTTTTATTTTGTCATCAGTGAAAAAGTTTTCCGTGATAAAAATGAATAACTGATTTAAAAATAAAATGAACTTCAGAATTCCCTTAGAAAAGGGCAACCTGACGATAAAGTGGGAAGGACGTGCCCCAATGTATGGGCGTTCCTGTCGTCAGCTTACAACGGACAACCCTCCCTTAGAATATACATGAAAAAATTTTAACGCGAATATCTCAGTCCATAGATCGAATTGCAAAATTCCGGCTTCGTCACGACATCGACCTTGCGTAGTTCTACAGTACATATTTAGAAAAAAATCATGTTTAAATGATCGTGCGGTTTCTTTGAACTTCGTATTAGAAAGTATTTTGTATGATCGAAGTTCAAAGAAACTGCACAAAATACTTTCTAATGCGAAGCTAAAAATAGCAATATTTGCCAGATATAATCATTCACTTTTACAACCGCGTAAAAGAGATTTTTCGGACGAATAAACCGAAATATTATGTCCTTCAAATCCGACGTTCACCCGAGTTCAAGAATTATTCAGTAGATGATTTAATTTTCAAATATTTTAATAGATAAAAATACTTTTTATAATTATTTAAATAATTATAAATATTATTTAAACTTCCGTTCCACAAGTGATGCTATGATTCTGCAGGCAGCCGAATAGCTGAACTGTTAAAATGGCAGCCTACCGCTCCGGCGGGATCCGGAATTGAATCCTAGCCAAACTTCACGATAATCCTGAAAAAATGCCTGTTAGTGCCCACAAGACAAAAATAGTTTTAAAAAATGACCCTGACACCCAAGTTGAATATATTACTTTTTGATTCTCCACCCTGTGGGAATTAAGACCTTTCATCACACCCACAATGAGACGGTCGGTTGGTGAAAGACGATATATCCGAGACGACCACTCCCGAAAATTTTCTGGGTATTTTTGATCCACCCAGACTCAATTCCTGGTCCCTAGAATTAGGGGCTAACGCCTTGGCCACCCAGGCGGTCCAAGTGATCGGGATTTCGTTTATCATCCCTTGTAGCTGATAAGATGGTAATTTTGCTTCTTAAAGTTAAATGACTAGTTACAATTTAACAAAATTGTGACTAGTCATTTAACTGTTAAGATTCTATTGCCTCACATAAATAAATCAGTTACGTTGTAAAATTATACAATAAGAATTTTTTTTTTGAAAAATTAAAGCAATATTAAGCAGTAAGTGGACAATATTATTCATAATATTTTGTGTAAATTTACTTTCTGACTATATTTTTATTTATTATGTGTAAATTTACTTTCTGACTAAATTTATATTTCTGACTATATTTTTTATTTGAATAAGTTGATTAATTTTAATTAATCAACTTATTCAAATAAAAATTTGAATAAGTTGATTAATAAAACTTATAAATTAAATAAAACTTATTAATTAAAATTAATCAACTTATTGTTTAATTTTAATTAATCAACTTATTCAAATAAAAAATATAGTCAGAAATATTTCTAAAATATTTCTTGATATTTTATTACGAAGAGTCATTAAGACAATAAATTTTAAAATAAAAAATGTGAGATTAAAACAGATTAAATTCTTAAAATCTTTCATAGAGTAGAACATCGTTTGTAATTTAATATTTTAAAATATTCTTGGTCATGTATAAAAGACATCAGATACAGGCACGTATAGGCACGTATAGGCACTTCCTGATACTTCATTGAACTGCTATAGATTGTATAGAATATAGATTTGTTATGTATTAAGGGATGATTTGATACACGGATAGTATATATCTACAGAATATAGATAACAGCATGTTCATGCCACTTCCTTCGTTTGCCTAGCTAAAATCGGTAAAATGCCACTTTCAAGGTCTATATGAGAAGGTCAGGACACGCTCTCGTGATTCTATGCGGCAGCGGCCATTTTGGGACTTACCGATAGACTACACTCCACACATAGTTCCTGCGTAGGGTCGACTATTATTACGTATATAAGTACTCAAACCTTTAAGCAATGGATTATTGTGTAGCACCAAATTCCAAAAGTAAATCTACAGACGTTCAATCGTTTAGATTTCCTGCAAAAAAGCAGAGGAAAGCAAAATGTAGCGTAGACATCAACGGATGGTTCATGATGCAGTAAAGATGATGTGTAAAGTTTGTAACAAGTGGTTTAAACGAGTGGATACTCTTCGTGTCCATGAACGAACTACACTGTACGTGGAAATTTATAAATGATATTGTCAATCCAGATATAAAACAAATGTAATTTTTCATTTTTCTATCTGATGATAAAATAATTAAACATATAACTGTTTTAAAACGACCATATTGTACTTAAAAATAAAATTAAGATTATGATATTGACTTATACTCTCAATGTTTATTAATAAAACATTGCAAAAAAATTTAGCTTAATAGTAATTTATACTTAATTCAATTTAAATAAAATTTACATTAATTTTATTGTTAGAATTTTTATTTTAAAAGAAGTGATGGAAACCTAAATATTGGTATATCTAATTCTTATAATTAAGAGATTCTATAATATTTAATTGATTTTATTTATATTTAATTTTTTCATTTGCATAGCAATAATTATTTGCCACCGATCATTCATATCTTTTATCCCGAACATTTAAAAACAGATTTTATTTGAATAACATAAATTGTTTTTTCTGGAGAGAAAAAATGTAAGGATCAGATGCGTTTAAAATGCTTCTGTGTTCGTACATCCATTTTCAGAATACTAGTAAAAATAATTTAGCTGAATTGTGCATTTGATACATTATTCTGGTATGGATTTAAAGTGTAATGATTTACTATTTTTCTCACATTTAAATACAGTATATCAAATATAATACAGTATATCACATAATAAGATTTAATATTTTTACAGTAGTTTTTAGTAGTAAACTTCAAATTTTATTATTAATGCAGAACATGTAAACAAAAAAATAATGCACAAACAACATTAAATTGATATTTTTTGTTTTATTTAATTAAACTAAAATTGATTATTTAATTGTAAAAAAGAAAATTTTAGCATTATTTTGTTATGGCAACAAATATTCATATTTTGTTTATTCAATGCCTTGTATTCTATTCAAGTATTATTTGTCAGTTTAATGTCAAATGATTTAACTTAAAATTTTATTTTTGGAATTTTTTGAAAGTAATTTATAAATTAAAAATATATCTACACATCTATTACTTATTATAAAATGAGCATTACATTGACAACATTTATTAATAATACAGTACTATTGAATTTCATCTTAATTTTATAACCAATCATGCTTTAAAAAATAATTATAAATTTGTTATATTATACTCTTTATTATACTTTAAATTTTTTTATGTTATTGAATCATTTTACAAAGTGCCTATATACGTAATTGCATCAGTTTTAGCACCTATTTAATTAATTTCAATTACGACAGCGAATGATATGGATAATTGTTTCTTTTAAACTATTTGATGAAAACGTTACATAAAATTGTGGTTACATAATCATTCGAAATTATTATTATATTTTTGACTGAAAATCACTGGATTTATGCAATTTTAGTTTAATTAATGTCATATGAAACTGACTGCTCGTACAAGTTTGCTTAAAACATGCGACTCAAAAAACCCCAAAATGGCGGCTCAAGAAATAGGTCACGCGTGTCCTGACCTTCTTATATAGACCTTGGCCACTTTTTGCCATTAGTAGCGCTTCGATCACATGGCGTCCAATTTTCGTAATACTGTATATAAGCGAGGAAACAGGTGTTTATCTTTAATTTAGCATGGTTTTCTGCCGTTTTTTCACAGTAATTTAAACCTTTTTCTTCTCGCTTCTCCATTGGTCTCCCACCTGTCTCCAGGTGTAAATGGAGCTCCGTGTCGGTCACGGGAAAGGTCGGCTAGAGGTGGTCTATTCGACGCCTTCCTTTAGATTTTGATCGCGTTTTATCGATGACTAAGACACCCATGCTCATTCTGATATTTTTCTAGTTTCGTTTTGCTTTCTAAACTGAGTCTTAATGTTTTTAATTCTCTTTTTAAATTTTCTTTAATTAAAATTTTGTTTTTTTTTTCGCTATTCTTTGTGAGCGTCGACGTCAAAGTCCGGTGTCGCCGATTCGACACTTTTACAACTTGTTTTCTTTACTGTCTTTCTTAACAAATTTTACTTTTTCTTTCTTTCTTTCTTTTTTGTTAACGCTATTTCCGGGCCTGACACAAGCCAGTTAGATTACCACATATTGATACAAAAACTAAACTTTCCCATGACATTTATAAAGCATAGACTTTATATAGTTGATCAATTCTGTTTATTTTTTAGTAACTGAATCATCACATGGAAACACGTGAAATGCAATTAGATTCTTCTGTGAACAGATGCGAGAGCAGTTTATCGGCAGGAAATTCTCAAGCTACAATTTCTAATAAGTATGTTTATCGAGAAGTATATTATTTGGGGCAAAAAACATAGAAAAAGAACGAAAACATTAATTCCTAAAAGCGCTCTAATATGAGCTATTACTCTTTAGAGCAGTAGTTCTTAACCAATGTTCCGCGCATGGGCGTAGCGAGAGGGGGGCCTGGGTGGGCACGGCCCCTCCCAGGGAACCTGGTGCCCTCCCCAGGAAATCACAGCCGAAAAAGTGTTAAGTCGATTTGTAAAAACCTAAAGCTAAAATAAAAGTTTTAAATACTAAAAAAAGGTGAACGGCTTGCTCGGTGCCCAATAATGAACAAATAATTTGAAATAATTCAATTTTGTGTCAGGTTGGCCTCCACTAGGCCCCCCATAACAAAACTCTGGCTACGCCCATGGTTCCGCGGAACACAGGAGTACCGCAAATCTACCTCGAATGTTCAACGAAAGAAAAGATTTTACAGTTTTTATTCAAATTTATTTCATTGCTATATTCATACACAATTCCATGTTTTTATTTTATTCAATATATTAAAGTTTATTACTTTATTGTTTCATTATTTCCTGAGAATAGTAAACATGGAATTGCTTAATAATTTTTTAATATATTAATGCTAATGTTTCGTGTAATAAGTAGTCTATATGAATGGTGTTCCGCAGCCTCAAAAAGGTTGAGAACTATTGCTTTAGTATAATTGGAAAACCCTTGCCCATACTGTTATAAGTCTGAAGAAAGGTAGCCTGATATGGGATTTCTGAATTGTGAACTCTAGTCAGGACAGAAGAGAGGTGGAAACTCGTATTTGGGTGTGACGAATACTGAGACAGACTCGGCGGTTACAAAATATTCGTCCCGATCTATTGATGATATTGATTATTATTTCCCTGTTTTCCCAAATTTTATCAGTTCTATGAGAATCAGAGTCAAGGTTCAACCTCCTAGTTCCGAAATGTGTTCTTCTTCTTGTTTTTTTCCAGTTTATATGGAGATTTTAGCCTGTTGGCCTTTTCTCCGATGTACGCCGCTTTACGATTATGCGAAGCGGTTTGAACGATCGAAACGTGTTCGATTCTTGCTCGACACTTACCTCATTTAATATCATCGCGACACGTTTTGTTTAATAAATTCCTTTCTATAATAAATGTTCTTAAGCTAATTTAATGAGGGATTCGAAACCGGTGTGGAGTCTCATATTGTTACCATTCACTACCTGTAATGCAAAATCAATAAATTTTTTTGAAAGATTTAATCAGCTCTTTATATCTGATTACTAGATATGAATCCATCACTAGTCTCCATCTTTTAGTCTCATTTATGTTTGGTTGTAAAATATTACACCTGTTCCACTTAGTTAATATACCTTTGAAATTATTTATTTTAAAATAAAAGCCGTATTTTTATTTTACAGATTATATATATTTCGCTGTTTTGTTCTTAATTGACATCTGTATAAATGGAGCATGCCATTGACTGCATAATAATAATATTTAAACAAAATATTAAGTTTTTGCTATTTTTTTATTTTTAATAATTTTTTATTCTGACATATATTCTACAGAATAAAATAGTACCGTGTTTTCCCGAAAATAAGACAGTGTCTTATATTAATTTTTGCTCTGAAAGAGGCGCTAGGTCTTATTTTCAGGGATGTCTTATTTTTTCCAGGAAGAAGAATTCACATTTATTATTGAACAAAAAAACTCCCAAGTCGAACTTAGACGAGAGTGACGTATATCCGGTGTGTCGAACTGTGGCCTTTTTATAGCGTCAACATCGGACTCGATGACCAATTAGTGCTTACTAAACCGTAGCACTATGCAAACGTCATGTGGCGTGATTCCCGGCCGACCAATTAGCCATCACTAGCCGTAACGTTATGCAAATCTGTGATTCCCAAGCCATAGTCTTATGCAAATCATGCCGCGTGGCGTAATTGTCTGCTAACCAATCAGTGGCTGTACTTTCAAAAAGCCAACGGCCACTTTCAACCATCTGTCGATGACCGTTACGACTAAAAAAACTTTGCTAGGTCTTATTTTCTGCGGATGTCTTATTTTCGGGGAAACACGGTAGAAAATAATTGTAAAAATAATTCATGCAGTTTTAAGTAGTTAGTAATTCTTTTTGCTGTTATGGAAAAACAGTTATAATCCATTATTAATAAAGCATTAATAGAATAAATACGATCAAAAGCCATCTAATAGCAGAAAGTGGCATATTACCGATGTTAAAGCCTAGTGGCGTGACCATACTGTTATCTAGGGATGGGCGACCCGCGGCCCGCGGGCAGCATTAATATTTTTCGCGGCCCCCGTCGCATAAAATATGATTAAATATATGAATTTCCCAGCTTAAGGAAGTACGCAACAAAAATCCAAACGTTATTTTTTACAACTTATGTATGTAAATAGTTTTTCTCGCAATGAATTTAGTAAAAATTAAAACAAGAAACCGGCTAACAGACTCACATCGAAACTAATTTAAAATTAGCAGTAACTAATATTTAACCAAATATTTCCGATATATTACATTCACATCAGTTCTAGAAGTTAAATTAAGTATACCTATGCTAATTGATAATTATACATAAATAAATGTGATTTACTGGCATTTTTTTTCTCTTGTATGCGGCTCGCGTCAGTTCAAAGTTTTGAAATGCGGCTCTTACATAGAGAAAGGTTGCCCATCCCTGTATAAATAACAATTATCTATAGATCATGGTATGTATGTATGGTGGCTGAAGAGGGGATAAAAATCCTTAAATATATTTCAAGGCCATGTTATAGGATAAGATTTAAGTCTCCCGAAGTGCCTATACGTCTGATAACTGTTTTGTACACAACTTAATACATTTAAATTATTAACATCTTTTCAAATATCAATATATTAGTATCGCGATTTTCAAACAATTTTCTATGAAATACATTAAAAAGCTAAATAAATTATTAAAATTTCTAATCATTAGATGATGTAAATTTTGTTTTTCCATTATTTTTTTAAACGTATGAACAATGCGCAAAGACATTTTCGCAACATTATTTCATTTGGTGATTGTATTGTTTTCCACCGCTGTGACCTCAATGTCCTGTAGAAATATAACGGTAAATTTTGTCACGTTGATTCCTTATGTTTTATGATGACTGCGGATTAACGCCAATAACAGCACAACTTACTTCATCAATGACGTAATTTAATAAGTAATGAAATTGATGACATCATCAATTCCAATATTAATTTGTAAAAAATTATTATAATTGCAACACAACATGATTAATTAAAATGTAATTATGCAAAGTACTGTACATAATATTATTGAATTAATCAGGACATTCTCAAGATATTTTAAGGAATATTATGCTGAAATTTATTATATTTAAAGTGCAGCATTTGTTTTGTGTGAATAGTATATATGATTACGTAAATTTGACATCATTTTTATAGGTTTCTTATGAGAAAATGTGGGAGTGACGTCAATTTGACGTAAAAATGTACATTATTTAAGGCTTTAAGAATTTACATTAAAAAAAATTAAAAAATAAATTTAAATGGGAATAATTATAATGTAAAAATGATAGAAATTAACGTAGATTCGAATTAAAAAAGATAATTAAGTCCTGACGGAGAGAGACGTTGGTACGGATATTATTAAATATGACACATTTATCTCAAAAGGAAGTTTAAGGAACTTTCCTTTAAAGATAAAGTGAAAGCAGCAATAATATAATTAATTCGAATTTGAAATCGATTAAAAATAATAATCGAAAATAAAAGATTTCTTCAAACAACAAAAAAATGAACAAATTTACTAGAAAATGCTGAATTGTAATATTATTTAGCAGAGAAAACGATTTTAGCGCCCCTATCTATTGCTGACATTTAGTTGCCATGGCAACATTTCTATACTTGTTTGTAATAGAAGTGATAAAGTTTCCGGCAAACTCTCACTAATATGTCAATAATTTCGAGTGATATATGAGACAAATGTAAGTATTGAACTAACGAGGCTAATGTAATGTATATTGTATCATTGACAAATATAATAATTTTCTTTCAATACGTAGATGCTGCGCATTTAAAAGTGCTTCTCGGTCAAATTTCTGAATACATTAATCCTTATAAATCATACTGAAATAGCTGCATTTCCTTCCTTTATATTCATTAGAAATAACCGTAAATATCTTTCTTATATACTTAATAATTGAATAAATGAAATCCTAGACATCACCCTAATTGTTAGTACTGCAGCAATTAATACTTCAGTACTAACAATTAGTGATGTCTATCATATCATTCATATATAAAGTCATATTTTACAAAATTAAATTCTTAAAATTATTAATAAATGTTTAAATTAATAATATATTACAATGAAGAAGAGTAAACTAATTGAATTATCGGGGAAAAAAAAGACTAGAAAATATCTATATTTATATTATACGTATTGTGCAAACTATTGCTAATGTTTAATGAATGATTAATATATATTAAAAATATGTTTAGAAAAAGTTACTAAAGAGATTTAGAATTCTTAAATAGATATGCCCGCAAAAACAAATACTGAATAAAAAAAAAGATGAAGTATATAACGTAACTGTTATTGGAACTCGAATTGATACAAAGTGGTTGGTTAATTTTTAGAATCAATTTAAAACTGATTGATTAAAGAAAAGTCAAAAGAATAAACAATTATGACAGCGGTTCCCAAAGTTGAGCCACAGCCCCCTAGGGTGCCACAAAATGTTTTAAAATTTTTATAATAGACAATATTTTTTAAACTAAGTAATATTTCGCATATTGTACTTGCTAAAATTTGATATAGGGTTCCTTGGAAAAACCTGGATTTAGCAAGAGTGTCAAGAATCAAAAAGTTTGGGAACCACTGAATTATGAAATAATTAAGAGGATATGCATCAGAATTAGCTGTGAAAATAGTTAAGAAAGTACATACTTGTTAATCTTATAGATAGGCTGACTTGATAGATAGGAAAGGCAGATTTTGGATGCAAAGGCTGAGAAATAAAAAATAGCAATTTATAGAAAGATTGATGATAAAACTTGACATTTTAAGCAATTATTTAGTCTTCATTTTATATCAATAATAGGTTTATAGTACAGGTACACTAAATTTCTGTCAGGTTTAATTCCAAAGTCTTGCCAGATTAACTATTTTTCCAGACCAAATGTGGTCATGTGTAATAATTCATAAACATGCCTCTAACCAACTAATAATATACCTGCCCTATGTCTAAACTATATCATGGGTTGCTAGAAACTTGAATTAAATAATTACTAAAGTTAAGTTACATTTGACATCACCACTGACTCTTCTCTCTTAGAAGCTATAGCTAGGGTTAAATTTAAGCAAAAGAAACTAGAATATCACCAATTGCAGTATCACCACAAAAAGTGTAGTGTAAATAATGTAAGTAAGCGTACCCTATACATATCATCTGTGGCTGTCCAGTAAACTAGTCTGATGGCTGAGGGAATTTTAAATTCTAATAATTTTGCCCTGATAAAAAAAAAGGTACCAGATCATCAGTTGCTGGAAGTTTGGTAGTGTATTTGTACTGACTTTTCCTACTAGATATATTACTAGTAGTAATAAAGTGGAATGTAGAGTAATACAGGTACAGTAGTACATTGTATTATATATATAAAGTATTATATAAAGAGTTCAGACAACTAAATTTTAACAAATAGGATAACTAATTGAAAATACCAGTGTCAAAAACATTGAATTGGCAACACTGGATATTTTTTCTTTACTCTTTTCACCCTGTAAGCACTAAGGGCCTTTTTTTATCAAGCCTGTTGTGGGTTTGGCCAGACCCATAATGTGGTGGCTGGGTTTTGAGGGGTAGGGATTGACATATCTAGGACCAACCTTGAAAAATTCTTGGTTTTTTACTAGTGTTGCAACGAATAGTATATTCGGCCTCAGGCCGAATACCAAATATTCGGCCAAACTATTCGGCTTGATTAATGCACGTACGAAAATTGGCGCCCAAACCGCATTATGGCAAGGACCCTGCTTTCTATTTGCCCACTATCACTACGCTTCGCCAATCGCGTTAATTCTTGACAGTTGTAGCAGACATAAAAGAGCGTCATGGCATTATGTGATAAATGATAAATAATGATATCAAATGTGGATAACAATGAAATGACCTACACGTGTAAATAACGGGAAAAGAATAGAGAAGGACCGCAAAGTGAAAATGTGAAAATAAATATGAAATTGAGTTGCTAACATAATCGAACAAGTCAAGGCAGCTTATTGGTGCGAAATTTTCGGTCGTCAATGCCAAACAATTGTTGCCATAGACTTTGGAAAGCTAAATGCTTGTAATGAAAGTCACTTAGCATGCACGGGCAAAAGCCTGAGGCCGTTCGGGCTACCATGCTGTCTCAAATCTGTGAAATCATGACTGTGACTTATACCGATGTCCTATCTGTCTCTTTTCTCCGTTATCACCAGGCTATGAGTCACGTAATTGTAAAATGGGAAATCTATGACGGAGAAGTGACAAATCAAAAGTATCGTGAATGCGTATTATGATGTATGCATAGGCATACGTGGACTAGAGCGATAGAGAAAAGAAAAAGGGAAGAGCAAAGACGAGCGCTTAAAAAGAAGGATAGGCAGGGTCAGATCCTCAGATGTGTGATGATTCTTGAATGAATAGGTGTGTACGTGTGCTGATCTTTGTAATTATAGTTTGTGAATTCATGTGACTAATATTATTTTCTTTTTTATTTTGTGCATGTTATAAGTTATAAATAAATATAAACAAAAAACACTACCCGATAACATTAAATCTAAATACCAAAATGATTAATTTACTGTTCTTTTGTTATTTCTCACTCCTGTTTTTAGGTATTCGGTATTCAGTCGAATAGCGAAAAATAGGCCGAATACTGAATAGTAACCGAATATTCGTTACATCACTAGTTTTTATTAATCTATCTGCATTCATTCCTGGGTTTTCCAGACTGGTAGGATCATACCTTAACTGCCTGGCCATCCACACTGGGCAGTGCTGTAACTAGCCATTCCTGTGCCCTGTGCAAGAATTTGCATTTAGGCCCCTTAATTAATTAGGTTTGGGAAAATAATAAAACAAATACATGCATTTTGGGCCCCCCTTCCAAGTCGACCTTGTGTGGGTGCACCTGTTGCATCTGCCTAGTTACAGTACTACACTGGGTATACTATTGTCAGCATACTTACAGCATTGTAATGCATAATTACTATGCCTAAGATAATAAAAGAATTAAATGATAATTGATAATCTGAATGTAATATCAAACATTACATAAATATTTTACACACATTTTGACTTTCAGAAATGTTCTAGTTTATATTTTGATTAAAAATAGAGCTATGGGCATGTTTGTATTTAAAAAAACCTATTGCGATTTCAATGTTAATCAAATTATACAAATAAAAATATGAAATTTTGCAATTTTTTGAGTTTATGTAATGTATTTAGTAACATGTTTATGAAAATATAAAAATATTTAAAATTAGTTCAATATCATATACTGGATGTTCAGTAAAAAAATACACTATTGGAGCATCTGACAGAGTAAAAATACAGGATTTTTTGTCGTTTTTTGATATGTGGAAAAATTTTGACTATTGAACATCAATATTTTAGGGATCTTTTTCTATCAGAAATTATTTCTCTTATTAACAGTATGGAAGATGTGCCTGAAGTATGTTGATTTTAGCTGATTTAGTGTTTAAAGAGTAATTTCTTTTCACAGTGTATAATTGATGTCTCCATATAGATAATGTCAGAATAGTTTTATGAGAATTGAGGGAGAATTTATAGCATGTCTTCCTATTGTTAAGGAAACAGTTGACTCTCCCACTCATTCCCCCAAATCCTGGAGTGCCCTTTGATCCAGAATAAGGTGATATTGAGGATATTCTGGAGCAAATTGAGAGAGACCTGTTGGCTAGAAAAGCCACAGTTAACCTGCATAGTTACACTTATACAAGGTCCCCCTTAGCTGGTTGGTCAAGCAACTGAGGGCTCTCACACAACAAATAGCAGCATAATAGAATAGTTCCACAGTTAGGGTCACTCGCCAATTCCTTCCGGTATTGGCAATGGCAACAGGAAAAAGTAACATACTTCACTCCATCTTATGAACTGACTCAAATAATGACAAGACACAGAAACCTTAAGACCTACCTTGCACGGTTCTTGAAGAAAGGTGTGAGGTACTGCCCCTGCCCTCTTAGGGAGAAAGAAGACAGTTATCATATCATTTTCTACTGTCCTAATTACTTCCAGAATGAAAACATCTCATCAACGTGGTATGTCAGGAGAACATCGTTTGGTCATGTACTCCGGACTTGTTAATTAATGAGCAACAAAAACATTTTCATATCCTTCAAGAACTTTATCATTAGTATTAAAATTCTCAGCTAGTGTAGCCACCCTTGTGTGGGCATAGACTTTCTTTGGTTCCACGCAAATTAGTACTGTATTCTGAGTTCTTTAGCCATTGTGTTATGTCAATTTCCTTTATAGCAGCTCTCACGGGTTTTAGATCTGTTTTGTACTTGTTCAGGATCTACCCTTATTTATCATTATTGTATCAGCTCACATTTCCAGGGGTATGTTGTAATTTTGTTCTATTTAATCTATGTACACGCAGTGCATATGCATTGTTATTGTATTATTGTGTCTGTGTTTGTTCTTCTTGCACAATGCTTTGGGTAATCTATGTAGCACTAGGTATATCCCTTTTGGTTGTAAATAGTTTCCATCCAGGCATCATGAGATCCCTCCCACTCTTTCCTTCTCACTTGTCCGTCCCCCTCTTCCCCTCCCTCCTCCCTCTCCTTTACCTTTATTCCCCCACTTCTCCTTGGCTATACCAGTTGGTAAGGCCTCTCTTTTTATCTAGTATCTAGCTTGTCTTGCATACTGTCAGGTGGTGCAGGGTGCCCATTTTGAATACTTACAAGGAATGCTACACCTATGTCCCTACTGATGAATTTTGACACAAAAGTAGTGTTTGATATAATTCAATTCCCCAAACTGTTTCATTCTATAGGCCATAATTTGCAAATTATTGAGGTTTAAAAATTAAGGTATTCATCTGTGTAATCTGCTGTCATTGGCTAGTTTTTAGAGGTTCTGCCTTATCACAGACATTTCTGCATTTAGCTATGTTTTAATTGTAAATTTTTTTTATTCTTTTGAATGATGAATATTTACAAATAAATGCATATCTGATACATTTTCCTACTCAAGAGTTTAAGAAAAGATGATGATTTCAAATTTGGAAAATAAGGAAATTGGAGACAAAAGTGTGTTTTTTGGAGACTGGAAATTCATCTGTTGAATAGTTGGGAAATGCAAAGAAAAAAGACGAAAATGACAGGAAATTTCTGTTGTAAGACCAACGGGCGAGAGGTAAACAAAACGAAATTAATTAAATAAAATGCAAAAATTTTATTTACTCGCCCGGTTGATACAGGTTACAAGGATACCAACTTAAATCTAGATCCACCGAACGATACGCACAATTAATAAATCACCGAGTGATATAAGACGCGACAGGAAAGTGAGCATGTAGTTACAGCCCCTTAAACTAAGTAATCTATGCTAGTCTCTTATTTCTAAGGGTTAGTATAGAATAGAATAGGTTTGGAAGAAGATGTGAGATAGGACAGAGGGTACCCAAACTTGGTAATTGGAGCTCCTTGTGATGGTTGATGCCTCTCGTTCTTGCACAGTTCATTCCTTTTCCTTCCGGTTCACGGGTTGTCGCTTATCCAACACGATGCTGAATCTCCTCCCAATAAAGTTCCTTTTTATTTTCTTGTTCCAACGTGCTCTATTTCTTTTCTTACCATACAATGTCCAACTTACAGGGGAGGCTTTCCTTACGACCTCCCTTATCCACTTCCTTACTCTCCGTCTCCCGTCCTTTCCCTTCTCCTCCCACTTCCAGTCTCTCCCCGTTTTTTCTCTCCACTCACTCCCTTCGTTCTCCCCCTTCTTAACTCCCCCTCGTTCCTCCTCTCACCTTAGTCCACTCATATTCCCTCTCAAAAGCCTTCCATTCATTCCTTTCCACTCAGTCCACCCACACACTAAGGTCAATGGGAAGATGATAAGATTATAGAAGAGTAAACAAATAGGACAGATGAAGGTGAAGTGAAGATATATAGATATATATACAAATACAGTTTAAAATATGGCGTGTAGCCACACTGTTATTTAAGTTAAGTCAGTATGGAAACTCAAGTCGGGTCTGATCTAACATCACTAACTTAAACTTCTAGACTACGATACATGGTTACATCATTTTAAGAGTCACTAAAACATTGATAGATGAAAAATAACACTGATAATTAGCAAACCAGTGCTGCAATCACCAGAGAATATTATGTGGGCAGCAAAGACCTTTCAGGATGACATAATATCCACATCAGAGAACTTGATCAATGACCATATATTCAATACAACCAGTGTAGTTTCCAATATGAAATACTACCTACAAGGACTTACACCTTCAAAGGTAAAAAAATTAATTTTTGGGGTATTCTCAGTCACCAAAAACTCTGGCAATACACAGCTTTATTGTACAGTATGCTATTATTGATAATAGGGCTGGTTGAAGGCAACATTTCTTATGTTTACAAGAATGTGGGAAGAGCTTCAGGCAAAAGTACAAGAATGTGAGAAGAGCTTCAGGCATTGATAGTTTCACACCTTCCTAATGTTACTGCCACTTGTATAGTATCAGGCAAAATGAGAAGTTTTTAAATTCTTTTTGGAAAGACAAATAGTCTCAAATGTAAAGTTTTCTTCTTGTGATAGATTCATGAGGCAGAGACACAAGTATGAATTCATATACAAAATTCTTCATTTAAGCTGCCAATACTCCAGAAATTACTTAAAAATTATAAGAGAAAACTGGATTTTTCTGCTGCATCCTCTTGACACCACCTTTAATTGGCAATTAAAACACCTTAACAGACAAATTCTTACAAGCCTAGAGGTATTCCTCAATGACAGAGGGATACGTGAAGTTAATAATTGGAATGATCGAAGATGTTATCAAGTTGCAATCTCTCTTGCACTTTTAATTATCTGCTAACATTTTCAAACTTATGATTTGTTGCTTGTGGTGTTCTTCTGGGTTCTGATTTTTAGAGAAAAATTCCTGTGTCAAGGAAGTGTGCTTCAAATTTACAGTGTGTGACAATATTGTCTATGATACTGTAGATTGTGATCAAACTACATTTATAAAATGTGCTCACTGATCACAAATGCTTATGGTTTGTACCATTTATGGATTGAAAGCCATTATTATTTCTGTACTGCTTCTCTCTTTCTCGAGTAAATTATATTAATATTAATGTAATCACCAAAAGTAATTACTATTGAGAATATACTAGATGCTACTGTCCTGATTGAGATAATAAATAAAATAACCTTATTGCATGAAATGACTTCTTTGATTTACTGGTTAGACATTATATCATTTCATTAAAATATTGATGTGATTTTAAGGATATTGATATAATTATTAGTATAATGTAAATAATGTAAAAATTATTTGTTATACTTAAAACTTTAATCTCAGTTGATATTAAACTACTCTTGCTCTAGATAACAATTGTTAGTATTTTAATGATTGATACAATATCACGGTATGGATAACAAAATACCATCAACTTTCTCATAGCTACTCCTCTCTTCTCAAACTGATTAGTGCTCTTGTGACTGAATTGTATTGTTTGATATGAGAAGTAGTTCCACATTCAATTAGTCATAATTTCCTCATTATGGCTCATAGAATGAAATGGTTTGGATGAATACATTATCATACCTTTTTGCGAAAATTCATTTAAATCGATTGGGGACATAGGTGTATAATACTCCTTGTTAGTGAAATAAATATCTTTGTAAATAACTTCCTCATTTAGAAGAGTTTTTTCTTCATTTCAACAAAAAATGTAATCAAATTATATTAATAGCAATCATAGGGGGCTACCACACTTCAGTGAAGTAGTTTTGAACAAATAAAATGTTTATAAAACAACCTGGAAAGTGTTGCTCAATCACTAATTTTTTGGTATACACGTTGCTGTTTCTACAGTATATTTTACATTAACTTTCTACACGCTATCTGGACCATACAGTAATATAGAATACTGTACATCACAAAACCTCACATCTACTGACAATGTACTTCACATACTATGTTGTTGAGAAGAGAGACAGTTCCTAAAAGAAAAGACAGATTCTTTAAGATGTTAATTAATGCACAATGGTCAAAACTTTTCCATATAACAAAAAAAGATTCATATACAGGGTGGTTATAATTAAAGTTGCTCTACTCAGACCTATATAGAGCTTGTTCTCATTGACATATTTCGATGAAATTTGGTATATATGTTTTATGGACCATTGGGAAAAAGGTAAATGCAAAAAGATATTTAGTTCAAATTTCTACCACTAGGTGAAAAAATTGTGCATCTCACATTATGCAAATTAGGAACCTTTTAAAAAGCCAGTAGTCGATGCCATTCTTTATCATGCCTGTACAGAAGAAAGATCGAGCTTTACTGGTAAAGTTGTTTTATCAGAATGTCAGTA
Organism: Centruroides sculpturatus; assembly: GCF_000671375.1. Taxonomy (NCBI): domain Eukaryota; kingdom Metazoa; phylum Arthropoda; class Arachnida; order Scorpiones; family Buthidae; genus Centruroides; species Centruroides sculpturatus. Next base: position 1,009,934 of record NW_019384345.1, read on the forward strand.
ATGGTTCGGCTGCACTGCAATAATATCGACACTTGAAAGGCTTGTGAAAATGGCCTATGTCGGGGTATGGTTTGAGGAAGATTAGCAGATTTGAAGAGACTGGAGAGTTGGATGTATTGCCAGGAAGAGGTCGGAAAAGGATTTCAAATGAAACTGTGGAGCAAGTCTCCATTGCTGTGATTGAGCAAATGCTTCCCAACATTCTTCGATGGGTACTTGAGTGGTGTCATATGATTTGTGTCTTCCTTGGCCTACAGTTCAAAAAATTATGCAATCCAGTATAGTACAATCCAGTATAGTAGTATCCATACAAGATCCACATGTCACAAAAGCTGCACTCTCAAGATCCAGAACAACACACAGAGTTTGCTTACTGGTTTTTGGCCAGAATAACCATTGACAATGCATGGCCATGGAACATTTTGTGGTTAGACGAGGTGTATTTCATCCTAGACAGAGCAGTGAATACTCAGAACTGTCACATACTGCACGACCTGATGTGCATGAACAGCCTCTGCACTCTGCTTACATGACCCTTTGATGTGGTTTCACTTCTGACTTCATTCTTGGCTCTTTTTTCTTTGAATTACACCACAAGGCCTTAAAAGGTGTTCTGTGATGGGTGCCAGTTACTGCAAACTTTTGCTGCATCGTGTCATTCCTGCTTTACAAGAATGAGGATGTTTAGAGACTACTGTCTTAATGCAAGATGGGGCAACACCACATATTACCTGACATGTGAATGAACTGCTGCATGACAAATTTGGAGACAATTGGGTAATTTTGAGTTTTCAGAATGCCTGGCCTCCTCATTCTCCAGACTTGAATCCCTGTGACTTTTGGTTGTTGGGATATCTGAAAGATTGTATCTATAGAGGAAACATATGGACTCTGCCTGAATTGAAAACAAGCATAACATGCCATGTTGTGCAATTCCTTGACAAATCTATCGGGCTACTGTTGAACAAGCTGTAAGGTGTTTTGAACACGTTGATTCACATTGAACAAACATTGTGAATAAGAACTTTTTGCATGTTTCCATTTTTGTTTCTTGTTCATGTGCCATTTTTTTCACCTGATGGTAGAAATTTAAACTAAATATTTTTTTTGCATTTTCCTTTTCCCCATGGCCCATATAACGTATATGTTACTGTGAATGACCGATATCTGGCAAATGTCAACATTTTCTGGTGAATGTCAGCATTCACACAGTCGTTTTGTGTATATATGAAATATTTGCTAAATATCATTATTTCTCACTTACACCAGCAGATGTCCACATTCATCATGCACTGATGGTGAATGTTGAATAAAAATATTTTTATCACGTTAAGACAAAAATGCAACTTTTTAATATGTCAAAATAGGAGAAAGCTTAAGTAACAGCACATGTAAATAAACTGTTGAACCTAAAATGAACAGTACATTCTAAATCATTAAAGAAAATAATACAATAATAAACTTACACATAAATTATGTGATTAACATTGTACAATCTTATTTATTGCATTATTAAACTGTTATGGTACGTTGAATTGCTCAAGAGCCTTTTTCTTTTACAACTGCATTTATTTGTGGAACATTTCTTTTTGCAATGACAGCATGTATTTGCGTTTTTCATGAACTATAGAGGGCGCTGAATTTTTACAAAATGGCTACTTTATCTGGGTCGCTTCTAACTAGTAATGTAAAATTAATCATATATTACTGTCCGATATAATGATATATGCTGCCTGTAGCTGTTTATCAAGAAATTTTATAGAAGGAGAACAATTATTGTTAGCGGGACACATCATTATGTGGTATCAAAACAAATGAGTGAGATTGTTCTATACATATTTGTGCCCTTTGTGTTAAAAAACATCAGCTTTGACATTGTTCCATCAGGGCCGGATTTACAAGTAAAAAGCCTCAACTTTCAAGGGACCTCAAACATTTTTAAAAAAAGAAAATTGAAGTCAGATTTTGTAATAAGCATTTTTTTACAAACCAACAAAATATACTTCACTGTTTATTTTGTGTAGTATTTCATTAATTTTTTTCCTAAGAGTTAACATAAGATCTTTTTTTAAAAAATTGATAAAACCAATTTAAAAAAAGATTTTTAATGGAATGGGTATAAAAATTTAATTAAACTTAGTTATAAAACATAAGACTAATGAAATCTCATGTCTTTTTCTTCCAATATCTGTATTAAATCAGAGTCATAGTGTGATTTAATTCTTTTCTTTTTATGATTGACTTCTAAAATTGTGAAGGGTTGGTAAGGGGCCTTACAGAGTTCAGCTTAGGGCTTCGAAATGCTTAAATTCGGCCCTGTGTCCTACACAAAATTACTGGCATTTTAAACTTTAACAAAATGTTTTAAAATTGACAGCATAAAGCTGTTCGTGTAAAGCTACACAATCAGGAAACTGCCAATTCTTAAGTCTAATCCACTCTTTCAAAATTCAGAGCTCATAAATATAACCGATTAATTTCCAAATAATCATCTGTTTTTCCCATTTTTTGTGTGGGAATAGACGAAAACTTGTATCAGGTTCTTGTAAGGCTTTGAAATTGCAATTTGGAACCAAGAGTAAGCATTGCTTTTTCTATTGCTTTTCAACTTTACTGCTGATAATACACAAGATTGAATCAAATGACCCAGATAGAATAGTTTTGTTTTTAAACACCAGAGGGCGAGCTTCCGGTAAAAAATGCGAATAGCCTTGCCTTCCACTTTTCGAATTAGCTGCAGCTGCTTCTCTCAGCGATATTTCTTGAGAAGAAATCTCAACTATGGAAAGTAACTTTTCTTTACAAATTATGAACTGATTACAGATATAAAGCTGCTTGAGGGTACCATTTTTGTTTGCTAATTTATAAAAGTCGGAATCTTCTATTCCAACAACAATGGCCAACACATTTTGGGCATCTGTAGGGCCACGGTTGACATCAGGGACTTGTATTTGTATGGTATTACCAATTTGAGAAGAAGGAAATTTTCTTTTTGAGGTTCATAACATTTTCACTTCTTACAGTAGAAGATTCACTTTTGCGGCCACTCTTTTTATAGAAATAACTTTACGTTGTTCAGAAAGGGCTTGATATGAAGACGTGGTGAGTTGCAGCTCCTCTTCAATATTTTCCTTTGGAATATGGTATTTGTTATGGCCACTGTTCAAATTTTCTTCAAAAGTATTAACAATTTCTTTGACCTGTACCAAAGCTTATCTGTGCTTGTCAACATACACCGGCGATTGTTCAAATGTATAATAATATAACCAAATATTCGGTCTTTCATTGACATATTTTGTATGTGTTGACATTTACCGGAGAACATCGATATTCTCTAATTTCAGACTTTCACAGTAACATAAATATATGTCATCAAAATACATCAATGAGGTCTAAGTAGGGCGACTTTAATTATAACCACCTTGTATTTCGTGTTATGTTGTATGACATTCTTGTTTTGTTAGGCACTCCTGCAGTGTGTTTTTTAAAGAACATCTGGCATAAAAATATCTACAATATAGATAATGTCATTGCATTAATCTGTATTTTTAAATTTTTTATAATGTAATTATATTAAGTAATGCTGTTTTACAAAATGTCACAATAGGATAAAATACTTATATGTGTAATTTTAAATTTTATTTAATTCTATGGTTTTAATTAATTTAATGTATATTTCAGGAAGAATTTCAAGTGAATCATTCTTACTGATAATTTCCATTTTAATTAGTACAATGAAGAAACTTTTCTCAAAAGTAGAACCGTCTTCCAGAGAAATTTCCAAATTTGTGAATAAAACATTTGTAATTGGTCGGCATACAGTAACTGTAGATGATGTCATTGCTGAAGGTCTATAAAATTATCTTAATAAATATATTAATTATATTTATATTAATTTTAGATTTAATTCAGGGGTTTGCTAGTATTTTAATTTTTTATATTTAAACTTATATATGTTACAGTAATCTATATCTTAGAACAGTGGTTCCCAATTAGTTTTTCCTGCGTACCACTTCAAGAAAGAGCTCAAACTTGCGTACCCCTTATGGCAGAAATTCATATTAATCCATACTATTATTATAAATTCGAAGGTAATTCTGTCTGCTGTCTGTCTGTTACCTTTTCACATCTAACCCGCTAAACAGGTTTTAATAAAATTTGGCACAGAAATAGCTTACATGTTGAAGATGGACATAGGCTACATTTTACTATGAGAAAATATCTTACTCCCACGAGAAAATTCGATATAATGTAAGCGAAGCTGTGGATAGACAGCTTCGTAATAATACATAAATAAACAGCATAAATAGAATAAGTTTTTTTATATTTATTATCTTTAAAATATAATTTTAATAATAGTGAAAATAACATAAGGTTATTTAATTTTAATGTGACAAATGTGCACAATTTTCTTTGCACAACTTTGTAAAATTTGGTTGCTTTTTGGTCAGCTTCAGTCTCGAGTCATCTTCGAGTTGAAGTCGGTGACGATCATTGGCGTAGCCAGAGTTTTGTTATGGGGGCCTAGTAGAGGCCAGCCTGACACAAAATTGAATTATTTCAAATTATTGTTCATTAAAATGAAATTTCCATAGGAATCGACAATAACTTAACACACATATAATATGAAACTTCCTTTAATCATACGTTTTCGTAACATTAATATCAAACTCTAGCAATGCCTTAAACAAAAATTAACCAATCAATTATTTTTTTTTNACCGCTTAAATTAACATAATGTTATTTATTTAATTATCAATATCTAAAGAATCAAGTTAATATAATCAAACAATCAACAAATTTAGTTGATAGAATCAATCATCAATCAATTAAAAAAACTAATACAAAAATCAAATGGTTTAAAATATTATTACAATTAGGGAAATGAATTTGCAAAACATATGATAAAATTGTGCTTACTTATTAGTGCAATCTAAAGATTGATGACACTTTGAATTACATAGCAATTGGTTTTTGCGACAAGCACACCTATTTGTGGTACATTTAGATTTGCAGTCACATTTTCTGAAACCCTGCCCAGTACCAAGGGATTGTTTTATTGCTGTGTGACAGTCCAAAACCCTTTTGTTTTAGAACAGTATCACCTTTCTAATAAACTTCGTGATTAGGTAAAAAAGGAAAAAGACGGACTTCTGCGGTCGATGACCGAGACAATCTCCTCGAAAAAAATCGTTAGTATATCAATAAAAGAAATCTCCTCCATTTGTTTAAAGGTAATTCTATAGATGTTAATATCAACAAGATGGGAATAAGAGATGTTTCTTCCCCCTCTTCGGTTGCACATGACACGTGGTTACAGCAGTAAATCGCCTCGTACATAGTCAAATGCGACGTTTTATATAAACAATAGCTAGATAGTTGACCAGGTTAAAGAAATTATTGTCAGATGCATGTTAATTTATGGATGAGAGCTGTCAAACTTATAGAAATTTATATTATAAAATCATATCTTCTAGACACTGACATCAATAAATTAAACAAACTTCTCTGTGTCAGTTGTCCATACTAGCTAGATCCAGACATCAACACACGAACAGGTGTGCGTATAAATCATTAATGATGTCATTAATGATTTATACGCACACCTGTATAGTAGTATAAAGAGGGCTTGGATGCAATCCACAAGGCAGACATTCACAAGGCGGACACCTCCAGGGCGAACATCTGCTGCCACATCTACTGACCAATATAGCCATAACTGCCGTGACGATCCAGGAACATTTTTACCAACGACCCATATTACGGATCAGGAACTTAGAGGTATTTGTTTTTGGATAACTATTTGTATACTCTCTCTCTGCGAAATCTCTCTCTTGTCTCTTAATTTAACTTAGAGAATAGAGATTAGATGTCCATATGAAAGTTGAATCATTGTCGTGACGTAGAATAGAATATTTGTAGATCTTCACCTTAGCCTTTGATATGTACAATTTTATAGAGGTCAAGTTATTTTTCTGTGAAAAATTCGTTATCAGAAATCGCGGCCGCCGTTTCGTGTGCTGTTCCGCGACGAAAACAAGCTTTGAGCAACAGTGTAGTCGAACGGTGCACACTCGGTAAGTAATCCTATAATTTTTTATTTATAGCATAGTTTATACTTATTATTCCCAAAAAATTATATGTGTTTTGGAAATGTTGAGTGGAATTAGTCTAGAATCGGTTAATTTTATAGAAGAAAACCTTTCAAACAGCCTTAGTCTGTAAACTTCACACCTATCGGGCTGCGATTGGCTCATGTATTTAATCATTCCTACAATGTAAAATTCGATTAATGTGGAACGTATCTAAGCGTTATAGGGGAGTCTGCTGGTACACTAATTACATGAGATATACTAATATACTAATAATGTATTTTTTCATATTTTTCAGTTATCCGTATTTTCAGTTATCTGACCAACCCCAGTCCCCAATTGAGTTGGATAATCGATGCTCTACTGTAGTTTTATTTTTTAGCTGTAGAGTATTATTATATTTTTAATATGCATTATTTCTTTTCAATGACATAATTCAAGTATTTTTTTCAAATTATTAATGTAGTTAAATAATAATACAATATGTGCCAAAATATACAGTACTGAAATGAAAAGATGAACAATATTACCTTGTCATCAGTGAGTTTATTTCTCCTGAAAGAAACTAACATATACATTATTATAATGATTTACCATCATGTTCAAAGTGTGCACTGCCTTGCTGTAGACAGTGTTATTATTCATGCAGATTTTCAAACATATCCTGGAACTGAACACCAAGACTTCCCCTTCCATTGACATAGTACGCTACCAGAATGGCAACATTTCATGACAATAGATTGTATAACTGTATTACTTGGTGCTGTCTTATTAAGTCTCTGTTGGAATTGTTCTGCCACCTTTTTCAAACTCTGTCCCCCTTCACAACCACTTCCATATGAGTACGGAAATAATACTCAATCATGAATATTTTCTTCCATTGAGAGACTCATTTCTTAAAACAACTGCACAACACAACTTACTTTTCACTACTGGAAATACATGCAGCTGGAGCTATATAGACTAAAAAGATATTTATTTAAAGTATAAAACTTTTCTAGAATTACTTTCTGATTAGAAATAATCTTATTTCAATTTATTAAAAAAAATTCTATCTTAGACACAGAGATGGTTTTAAGATCATTGGAGAAGTCTAACTTGCTGAAATACAGCACATGCATCTGGATTTACACCAGATACATAGATGATGTGTTTATCATAAGGAACGAGAACTGACATACAGCATCTATTTTGCTGGTTATTTATTAGTAATATATTTTTAGTTAAAGATGAATATGTTATAGTGTGTGACTTTGAATCTTTATACCCATTGACGTACAGTAATTGATGTCAGCATCAACCATTATGGACTAAAACTGCTCAGAACAGGAGAGTGATGGGAGGCCTACTTTTTAGATATTCTTATCACACTTAACAATGGTGTAATCTGGACAAAAGTTTTTCAGAAACCCACTTACAACCTTCCATTAGTGAATAAAACATCACAATCACCTTAAATAATTGGGCTATAGAATAGCAGATTTATTTCCTGATTATTTAAGGCAATCATTTGGTTATGTATCTAACCGTCTACTTATTCCTTGGCTCAAATGATTCACTACACTACAAATTAGTTGCTTTCAAAGCCTTGATTAGAAGGGCATATACCCACTGTCCTTACATTGTTGACAGACAGGAAGAGAGACCACTACATTAAAAAACGCTTGGGAAACATCTTGGTTATCATTCTAGGATCATATAAATACAGGTAGACAATTTCTGGAACACTGGATTTGGATAGATGTGATAATACTAGAATGGACAATATACAGTAGTGGTTGAGCTGTACTTGACCACTACTGTATATTCCTCAGTAACATCTTTAAGGAAATTGGGACAGCTATGGACAGAAGACTAGTGTACAAGAAGAATCCTACAGTTTACAAACATCTGCAGAATGTCAGACCCAATTGACCCATTGAGAATTTCAGGTGTCTACACAGTATTTATTTAATAATCTTCAAAAATTCTCACAACACACTGGTTGAAAATTACTGTTCTAGCATCTAGAACCTAGTATCCACTTGGCTGCTGCTATTCCTAGGATGGATAGAACTTCTAGGTTCATAAGATACACACTTAATTTTCAGAGGTTCATTTTTCGAAATGCTTGAGAAGTGGGTCCTATTATTTGGACAAGGAACTATTTGTGTTTAGGACTACATTCTCACCAAGTTTTATTTGAATCAGAGATGCAAATGTCTGGCTGTCTGCTCATTGGTATAAAAATTCCATCATCATCATATTAAATCATTTAATAATAATAATAATTTAAAATCGATAATACGAAATGAGTTTAGTGTGTCTTCAAAAATCAAATTTTTTTTCAGTTTTTAGAGGCTTAATTTCATTTTTTTTTAAGTTTCTTTGTGGAGTAAGCTGGTGGCAAAGCAGAAACATCGTTATTTTCAGTTAAATGAAGCATTTACAAATTCAAATTTTAGACACTTAGAATGTTTTTCACATAAAATCTAACGTATTTTTCATTAGAACATCCCACTAGACCTTTTTTAAAATAAATCTATAACATACTTCAGTCTCCTCATTTAAATATATGCTCCTGTCTTCTCATTTAAGTACACGGCAGCTACACACTTCTTGTTTAAGTCCACAGCAGTTCTAGATTCCTCATTTAAGTCCACAGCAGTTCTAAATTTTAAGTCCGCAGTATGCTCTNACAATTTAGTTATGTCCAATTTTCAATATTTCATTACTTTTAATAATACATTTGATCAAATTTAAATATGTTAAATTTTACTAATGTATAAAGTATTTTCCAAGGAAGCTAATATTCAATTAAATGTTGTTGTTTAAAATTAATATTAATCTGCAAAATAGCATCCTAAGAATTTTATAAGTAGTTTAATAATTTAAGTTTTAAACCCTTTGAACTACACGTACTTATAAATTAAAACCATTTCAATATTTCTTCACAAACATAAAAATTAAAATGAATTTAGTTTTTGTTAAAAATATTTGTATAAAATTTAAAATATGTTTTAAACTAATAGCTGAAATTTATTTTAAAAATGTATTTGCAGGTGGTTTTGCTCTTGTGTTTCTTGTTAAGTCAAATAATGGACAGAATTATGCTTTGAAAAGAATGTTTGTAAATAATGAACATGATCTGAATGTTAGTCGAAGAGAAATCCAAATTTGTGTAAGTATTTAATAATGCTTTCAATGTTTAATCAACTTAAACTTAATTTTGATTTAGATATACAGTATTGGCAAAAATTTAGAACATTTGGATAATTTTTACTTAATTTATTTGTAAATATTTTGAGTATTGTATGAAGGAGTATGAAACTTGCATTGATATATATTCTACAGAAATTTTCTAAAATAAAAAAAGAACATTGCATTTACTTGTATTACTATGTATCCCATGTTTCCTGAAATTTTTTAAAACGTGTCACTTAATCCACTTACAATTTAGAAAGTATTCTCTCAAATATTTTTTCCTACTTTTGTTTTATGCTTGTTAGCAATTTATTGTGATGTAATTATGAAGTGAAATATAAAAAAAAAAATTGGAAATTTGAGACTAAATTGCTTAAACAGCATTAAGTATTGAAAATGTTAAAAATAACTGTGTTCAACCAAAGATGAACTTTCTTATTTGATAAAGACTTAATGTAATGCTAAATTTTTTATTTATCCAATTACTGTTCAGGAAAGATTACACAAAAATTTATTTTACAACTTGAAAATCATTTACTAGTAACTTTGGTCAATTTAATTGCACATTTTATTTCTAAATTTAATTAACTTAAACAATTTACTACTTTCTTGTTATTAAACACATCATTTAACACTATCAACTATTGCTTTTACATCTACTTATGAATTAGCTTTTTTAAATTAATTTCAAAATTAATTTAAATTATTTTGCCATTATGTTTATATATATATATTATATATAAATAAATAAATATAGTAAAAAAGCATTTATTTTTTTATTTTTTGGAGTCTCCGGAACGAATTAATCAAATTCTCATAATACTGTAATCTATGGTAAATCGATAATCAGTTAACGAACAATTCGGATAACGAACAAAGTCTTGGAAAGGATTATGTCTGTTAACCGATCACCCGCTGTATTGTGATAAATTCTAAACTATGTCATTGTTTCTGGTGTTATTCTTTCAATGCATCATTATAATTATAGATTTTCTATATATAACAATTATCGAAAATATAATATTATTAGAAGAGAAAATTTGCCTATTTTAATATATTATTAAAAGTTATATATGAAATTTTAAGTTTTACTGCTGATACTCATAGTGTATCATCTACAAANAGAAATTCATCTTTTGTAATTACTGTTTTTTTTTTTATTTTTCTTGTTCCATTTACAATTAACAATTCAAACATTCATTTTAAATTATTTTTTCTATTGTCCTGAAAATAATTTATTGAAGAGATCAAAAATTTTTGGCATTTAAACTACTACTGTATTGCCATTTTTGTGTATATATGTGTGCACATGCATTTTTTTACTGTACAGATCTAGTAATTTTTATTCCAAAATTTACATATTAAGACAGATGTGGCAATTGTGGAAGTGTGACAATGTTGCCTACCAGTCAGAAGTGACCTAAAATTTATTATTTTTAACTCTGTCAATTTTTTGTCTTAGGTTGCTTCATAAAAAAAATGAAAATCTCATCATACTATAAAATCTCTTAAATTTATGGTATTTATGACATTAACACTCCATGTTGAAATTTTATTTACCAATGATTATCTTTAAAGTTTTACTGCCATGTTTAGATGATTTGTTGATTGGCATGACCATCTGTTTGATGTTTTTGTTTTGTTAGATGTTTGAATCTTGTAAACAAAAAAAAGAGAGAGAGTAAGTAAAATTATGGTGTATTGACACCCTGTATACAAATGTTCTATTGGTATTGTTTTCTAATATTTTGAAAAGGCATTTACAATAAGTTATCCATTATTTTAAAAATACATATTGATCTTATTCTGCATTAATTAATTGTATGATTACATTGAAATATTAGTGAAAAATAGTACTTCTCAAAGTTATTCAGAAATACTGTATATAGTTATGTGCATAAAATTTTGATTGGATTGATCAATTATTTTGCACAAGCTTTGTTAAAGAAAATAGCTATGATGATGTGAAGAGTTTGACTATATACAGTAATACCTCGACTTATGCTACCCCGACTTACGCGAACCTGGAGTTACATGATTTTCAAATCTCGTCAATTCGTCTTTTGTTTGAGCACCAAGCAATCCCCCCACACTATTGTTCGGCTTACGTGTTCGGACGTGTCGCGTGGAATCGACACATAGCCACAATTTATTTTGTTATTTATTTCTGTGTTTGTTATATCTATGGAGATTTGAGAGACTCTATGTGGTGATTTCTTGTAACCGTGAACGAATCAAAAGACGAGATAAGATTAACGAGAACATTTATTAGCTTACATACATCCGACTTGGGTTTTACACAAATTGCGAAATTATACCTCGACTTACGCGAATTTGACTTACGCGGTTATCGCTCGGTCCCACCTATCGCGTAAGTTCGGGGTATCACTGTATATATAACTCTCTAGCTCAAACTCAAACATCTGTAACTCAAAGAAAACAAAGCACTTGGTAGGTCTCAATGAAATAGCTTAGGGATTTAATGTCTACAATTTGAATTTCTTAACTCGAATTTTCTCCAAGTTGAAGTTTTTCATTGTCCCCTGACACCACTTTGTTACTTTCAACTTTCCTGACTCTAATTTTAATATTTATTCTATCCAAAGTGATCCTAATTATCAGATTTTCATGAAATTTTCATACAGTTAGTTGTATCTACTCTACAACACCAATTTTCAGACAATGTTTCAGCTCAAAGCAAGAGGTCTTGCTTTATCTCAAGATGCATCTTCAAAACTGTTCAATTACATTAGTTATATTGAACATTTTGCTGAAAGGCGTTACATGGGCTGTTTTAAAACAAACTATAAGAGATTCTTTATATAATGCAAGAGAGAAAAAATGCAAATCTATTCAGAATCAGCATTTTTTACACTATTGTTCTTTAACTTGAATTGTCTGTAACTCAAAGTTTTTCCTGCCCTTGGAGCTTCAAGTTAGAGAAGTTTTACAGTTATACCAGTAACTATTACAGTTTTCAGTTACAGTTTAGTTTTTAATGAACAAGTTTTTTATACAGGTTATTCAAAAAATTTTCAGATTTCAAAAAATTATTCTGTTTATTGCAAACTAATCTAAATATATAAAATTGCTTGTCCTGACTGACTGAATGACTCATTCACTCACTGATTCATCATCGCCCAGAGCAAACCGCTGGACCTAGAGAGGTGAAATTTGGTACACAGTTAGGGTACGTCATGAAAACGCACACTAAGAAGGGATTTTTCGAAATTCCCAAGTGGGGGGAGAGGGAGAGCATTAAGGATTAACTGGAAAAACGGCTTCTACTGTACTATTTTAGATGCGATTTTTTGTTTTTATCTGCGTTTTAGTAGGGTATGCCATGGCTATGCACACTAAGAAGGGATTTTTAGAAATTCCCCTGCGGGGGGTTAGGGAGAGCATTAAGGCTTAACCGGAAGAACAGCTTCTACTGTACTATTTTAGATGCGATTTTTTTGTTTTCAACTACGTTTAGTCTTCATTGAGTACTTAGGTGTATTAAACTGATAACATTTCAGACATTGTTATAAATATTTTTATCTATTTCGATTTTAAAAATGTTCAAACCGTTTTAAATTCGAATTTGTTATTGCATATTGGTTCGATTATAGAACGATTGAAAATGTTCTGGAAAATTGATCAAATTGAAAATAGTTCGTTTGATTCTTGGCAATTCTTTTCAGTGGTAGGCATTATATAGACCTAACGACTACTATGGTTATTGAAATATTGAATGTAAATGGGGTTTGCTTGCAAAACCTCCGTGGACGAAGTCGCGGGTAACAGCTAGTACTAATATACGATGTAAAGTATATTTCTAGACAAACTCTGAAAGTGGTTTTTTTTTTGAGACAGAGATGCTGTATGTGACTTTTTTGCATGATATGATAGATATCAGTGCAATATTCTAATTCATCTCCAAAAACATGATGCAGCATCTCTGATTTCAATGATGGCAATTGCAGTGTTAATGTGATCCCATTGTTAATTCAAAGTGGTTGGTAATGGTTGCACCTAGACATGATCTTTTGCATAGTGACACAAAAAGAAACTACAGGGTTTCAGTTTAGGAAATGCAGGAGGCCATACCATCAGCTTGCTATCCTCCTTTGAACACATCTGATCTATCTCTACAGGAGGGTTTGGTTGAAGTACACCCATACTGGATAGTAGAAGTGCAGAGGGGTTCCATCCTGTTGGTTTCATGGAATTGCAGGACACAAAATGTCTTCTCTTCTCCATATGCCACCATGGAGTTTTATTACTAACTCTGTACTACTATTGATATCACTTACAAAGTTTTACAATTATGTTTATTGTTAAAATTAAATATTAGTATTTCGCATTAATCTGCAACATTAAAACAACTTTCGAAAAATATTTACATTTTATATGCAGTTCTATTACTAATAAAATTAATACTTTGGAAAGTTATGCCATTTGTTTAATTTATTGTTAAAATTAAATATTTTTATTTCGCATTAATCTGCAACATTAAAACAACTTTCGAAAAATATTTACATTTTATATGCAGTTCTTATAATCAGAAAAAGTTATATAAACTTGCAGATAATTTTCTGTAAATTTATTTATCAGGAAAGAAGATTGTACATGCCTAATATTAGTTTTAATACGCCATTTATATTTATTATTAAAGTATGTAAAATATAGTTTATTTTAAATACAGAAAAATAATAATGGGCATAAAATNTTTTTTTTACATTTATTACCTTTAAAATACAATTCTAATAATAATGAAAATAACATAAGGTTATTTAATTTTAATGTGACAAATGTGCACAATTTTCTTTGCACAACTTTGTAAAATTTGGTTGCTTTTTGGTCAGCTTCAGTCTCGAGTCATCTTCGAGTTGAAGTCGGTGACGATCATTGGCGTAGCCAGAGTTTTGTTATGGGGGCCTAGTAGAGGCCAGCCTGACACAAAATTGAATTATTTCAAATTATTGTTCATTAAAATGAAATTTCCATAGGAATCGACTATAACTTAACACACATGAAAACTAAACATCGTTAATTAAGTTATAAATGTATATTAGTTTTCATGTTTAGTTTTCAAACATGAAAACTAAACATCGTCACTGACAATGTCTAGTTTTCATGTTTGTCATGGCCGAAAATCCACTCTCGCAGAGGTATATTGTGCAAAATGGTTGTAAATATTTTATTCCTGCTTCACTGACGTGATGATAATGATAATTGTACAATTTTTGTTTCTTGCATAAGAATTTAGGTATTGTCACAAATGCATTTTTAAATGAAATTTTGAGAATATTTTTAGTTATAAATAAACGAATTTGTGCATTCCACATCATGTCGTAAATTGCCGAATTTTTGATGGTCCCCCTATTATTTTTTTGATTGCTTCATCTCATGCATTTAAATTTTAAATCGACCAATTTTAGATTGACGCGCGTACCCCTTCATGCAATTTCGCGTACCCCTGGGCGTACGCGTACCACTAATTGGGAACCATTGTCTTAGAATATTCTAATACAGCAGAGCATCGATTATCCTACCCCCGATTAACCGTCACATCGGTTAACCGACCGTTCTAGTCAGCAAATTCAAATGTCTGCTAGTGATGTGGCGCTACAATATTTGGCTATGTCTTGGCTACTTTAATAGTATTTTTACGTGTTTTAGCTGGCAACATGGTTCGACCATGAAAGGGAGCCAGTATTTAAACGAGGCTTAATTTTCTAATTTTTAACGATACAATAGCGATGATTATTATTTTTAAAAAACTTTTGTTAGGCTTAACATCAATGAAAATTCAACGCGAAGTAGGTTAATAGCAATATAATAATACAGTCGACCCCCCCTATAACGTGCGTTCCTATAACGGAAATTCCTATAACATAGCGAAAAAATTGTAGCAACATTTGTATAAAGGAGCTCCTAAAACGTCGTCGCCGACTCGTTTCGCGACAAGATTGATAGAATGTGGACCAATAGTGGATGAGCAGCCGAACTACTTTCCTCCGCCCTGCACCACGCTACGGAGCGGCTAAATTGACTTTGCTATCGTCTGTAAAGTATTATATATAAATTATATATAAATTACTGTACATATAATTATATATTAATTATATATAAATTAGGTACTGTATATATAATTATATATTAACTTAAT
>NW_019384345.1:1032624-1052494 GCF_000671375.1 Centruroides sculpturatus
GGCTTAACCGGAAAAACGGCTTCTACTGTACTATTTTAGATGCGATTTTTTGTTTTTATCTGCGTTTTAGTAGGGTATGCCATGGCTATGCACACTAAGAAGGGATTTTTAGAAATTCCCCTGCGGGGGGTGAGGGAGAGCATTAAGGCTTAACCGGAAGAACAGCTTCTACTGTACTATTTTAGATGCGATTTTTTTGTTTTCAACTACGTTTAGTCTTCATTGAGTACTTAGGTGTATTAAACTGATAACATTTCAGACATTGTTATAAATATTTTTATCTATTTCGATTTTAAAAATGTTCAAACCGTTTTAAATTCGAATTTGTTATTGCATATTGGTTCGATTATAGAACGATTGAAAATGTTCTGGAAAATTGATCAAATTGAAAATAGTTCGTTTGATTCTTGGCAATTCTTTTCAGTGGTAGGCATTATATAGACCTAACGACTACTATGGTTATTGAAATATTGAATGTAAATGGGGTTTGCTTGCAAAACCTCCGTGGACGAAGTCGCGGGTAACAGCTAGTACTAATATACGATGTAAAGTATATTTCTAGACAAACTCTGAAAGTGGTTTTTTTTTTGAGACAGAGATGCTGTATGTGACTTTTTTGCATGATATGATAGATATCAGTGCAATATTCTAATTCATCTCCAAAAACATGATGCAGCATCTCTGATTTCAATGATGGCAATTGCAGTGTTAATGTGATCCCATTGTTAATTCAAAGTGGTTGGTAATGGTTGCACCTAGACATGATCTTTTGCATAGTGACACAAAAAGAAACTACAGGGTTTCAGTTTAGGAAATGCAGGAGGCCATACCATCAGCTTGCTATCCTCCTTTGAACACATCTGATCTATCTCTACAGGAGGGTTTGGTTGAAGTACACCCATACTGGATAGTAGAAGTGCAGAGGGGTTCCATCCTGTTGGTTTCATGGAATTGCAGGACACAAAATGTCTTCTCTTCTCCATATGCCACCATGGAGTTTTATTACTAACTCTGTACTACTATTGATATCACTTACAAAGTTTTACAATTATGTTTATTGTTAAAATTAAATATTAGAAAATGTATTATTTAAAATTTTCATACTAATTAATCTATGTTTTTGTATTTAGAGTAGCTTAAGAGGACATAAAAATATTGTAGGATATATTGATTCTACTATTTGTCATATTGGAGGTGAAGTTTATGAAATATTATTATTGATGCAATATTATAGGGGTAAGTTGCTAATAATATAATTTATTAAAATTCCAATCATACTTTAAACTTGCCTATTTATGTGGATTGGATCCTATTTGATTTTCTCAAATTTGTCAGTTATATTTTGTAAACACACAGGCTGATGATTAATATAGGATGACTTTCTTTATGATGATTTTTTTTTTATTCCTTATAGAAATATACATAAGTAGAAGTAACATTACTTTTTATTTTTCATGTAAGATATTTTTTACATAATTTATTTATATATGTTTTTGCTATTATAATTGGATAAGATTTTAAATGAATGAACAACATGTAGAAAAATTTTTTAAATAATTCCACATTAATTTTTTAAATAAATTCACATTACATATAAACATATTTTTATATAAAGAAAAATATCATATTTATTGTAATGGTAAGTATCATTTAATAAATAGCACAGCAGCAAGATAAAAAAAGTTATAGATAGCTTGCTGTTTTAGAATAAATATGATATTTTTATTTATATAAAAATATGTTAGTAAAGTTCAAAACTCACACATACGCTGATTAAATTCAAAAACTTATATATATTGAAAAAAACATATGTACAGTTACAAAGTTCACAAAACAAACGTTTACAAAATGTCAGATGTTAACAAAGTTCAACACATTTATCCACTACAACAGGTCCGTCGAAAAGACACCTTGCGACGAACTAACTCTAAAGTCATTTACAGTCCAACAAGACGAAACAATCTTCGGGGGATAGCTTAGGCAAACTAAAGTCAAGTGTGAGTTCCCTTCATGCGTCCAAGGTGAACCTCGACAAACGTGAGTTCCATAGATGTATCTTAGGTGAACTAAACTTCCCGCCATAACTCAATCCTTTTATATGGATCGAAGCCGAATTGGATTCCACCAATCAGCAATTAGCAGCGCTACACGACTTCTGCCAATGGTCCGATGTCTCTCAACCAATCAGCGGTCGAGTCTTCAAAAGTGGTCCAATTGCCGTTTCTATGGCGACAACCGTCGTTCGTTGAACGAATGGAAAAGCACGGAAAATCGCATGACAGACGATTTTTATCCCGACAATGTTTATATGTAATGTGAATTTATTTAAAAAATTTTTAGCTACATGTTGTTCATTCATTTAAAATCTTATAGATCCAATCTTTAAGAATAATAAGGTTAACATAGTGTACTTTAAAACGTATCTACTCAAAATAGTTTTTATGGTTTCTTTTGAATAGTCAACAAACTAAATTTATCTGTTCTGAAATGTTTGTTAGATACAATAATTTTGATTTTAATATTATTATAGTTATTTAATAAAAAATTAGATTGAATTAATAAAAAAATATATAAAATTATATGCTATAAAGCATATAATTTATAATGAAACAAAATGTTTTCTTTATTAACTGTTATGTACACTGGTTTCCAAACATTAAGGAAAAATCACAAAAATTGTGATAACTCAAAAAGTTACTCTGATTTTAATGTACCTGAGAAAAAGAATACAACACATTGTAAGGTGTAAAATAACATGAAAACAAATTACAGGACAATTATGATGTTATAGTAGTTAGCACCTGTAAGAAATTGACAAACTAGTTGTGTCAGTTTGGTATAGGAAAAGTATCTTCAGTATGGAGTGTGATTATCTCGAGCAGCACATACAGCAATATGTAATGATGTCAGTTATGTGGTCTATGAGGTCAGTAGGAAGTGAGAGCCATTGTTCTTATAAAGCTGCTGTAAGTCTGGCAACAGTCTGAGGAAGAGGATTGAGAGCAGCAATACCTCTCCCTAGAGTATCCCAGACATGCATGATGAGGACCAGAGATTGAGTTGGCCACTCCATGAGCTGAATTGTTTGCTGCTAAAGGTAACCTTCCACGATATGAGCCCTTTGTGGTTTAGTATTATCACCGTGTAGGATGAAATTATTGCCTGTTTCACCAGCCTAAGTGTGCACATAGGCATCAAGGATGCCATCTCTATACACTTAACACAGTTTCTCTTGGAAAGACATGGAGATCTGTGTGTCCATCCAAAGAGATACCACCTCAAACACAGACACTGCCTCCTCCATATGAATCTCAGATGTTTAATAGATGATAACATGATCCAGGTTGTCTCCAAATCAAAAAATATTTGCTATTGCTTGCAAGCTAAACCTGGACTCATTTGTAAAGAGAACAGTCCTCCATTGATCTGCAGTCTAGTGGACATGTCAACATGCTCAAATCTATTGCTCCCTCCTGTGACGAGGAGTGGCGCACAAATGGCTGGTTGCCTCGCATATAGACCACCTTCTGTGCCCAGTAGACATTGACACCATTCTTCTAGTGGCTGTAGCAAGAAAAGATCTAACGTGGGCTGGGGTTGAGATTCTACTTCTTTGTGCACATAACTACAAATATCAGTCATTGGGGCTTGACATAGCTCTTGGCTGTCCTTGGCTGAACCTTCTGGATGCCGAATCTGTGGTCTGGAATTGTTGCCAAAGTCTATGAACCTTAGAAGGACTTACATTTAACCATCTTTGTCTGATTTTGATCTGCCTCTAATCTCCCAATGGCCCTCCACAGTTATTCTGGTAAATGATGCCTTGAAGTCAATCTAACAAATTGTCTATCCCAGATTTCTTATATTCCTATCACAGCAAAACCTGTAGTCTTATTCTTAAACATGCATTTTTATGCTACTTGCAGATGATATATTCTGATTGCAGCATCACTATTTTGCATACTGCAGTTTTGTTCAGCATCTTTTATTTAACAACATACTCAAATTTTGTAGCAATTAGTTTATTTTTAATCAATTTTTGTTATTTTTGTGATTTTTTTTTTCTTCTTAATTTTTGGAAACCAGTGTGTATAAAATGAGACAGTATTGTAATCATGTCAAATTTTACCCTCTGAGTTTTTTGAAAATTTTGATGTTTTGAGACCTCTTGAACTCAAAAAAGGAAAAAGTCTGTGTGTTGGCATCTATTTTATTTAATATCACAGGATGGGGTAAAGATTAAGAAACAAAATTTGGTATAGTAACTTGTATATAAGGGGATTGATGCTATTAAATTTTGGTGCTTAAAGGTTGAGAGAATGGGGAGATAGAGGGTGTTGCATCATATCTTGAGTTGGATTGAACTTAATGAAAATTTTATATTTTTGCCATTTACAATTTTTTTAAAAATTCATTTCTACTTTGAAAATTAAGTCTTTTGCTATTTTTATAATAAATAATAATATAAAAGTTATTTTTTAATAACATCTAATAACAGATAATGCCACACAAAATTTTAAAACTTTGTGTTAATTTGTCTTGGTGTTTCTTAAATATAAATACTTTTTTAAATAATGAAATTTCTCACAATTTATTAAAATTACTCTTCTTAAGCATTTGTTGTTGTTTAAATTTTATACATAGTATAATTGAAAATTATCAGACTTCCTAATGGTCTAATAAGACTAGTGGTCTTATTAGACCATTAGGAAGTCTAATAATTTTCAATTATTAGACTTCCAATTATTAGACAATTATTAGAATTATTCAAGTGTCAGATAATCAAGTAAGAGCAGCTTTTTTTTAATTACCACAAAATTTTACAACAATATAAACAATAAAATTGTTTTTGATAAACTTTAATTCTTTATTACCTTGAGAAAGATTGAGATGTTTCTTATGTAAATGAAACTATAATTGCTATAATTATAATTTGTAACAATTCAAAAGAAAATTTATATCTTATGTTAGTGATTGAAATTATTTGGTTGTTGCAAATGAAATGGCTGATTTTTACTTCTGACTTTGAATTTACCTGTTCAATTAAAATTGTCTCTACCTACATTAATACACTTTTCCCAATGCAATAAAAATTCATTAATGCCAATTTGACAGAAATTGCAAGAATGAGAAGCCAGAAAGTCATTAAAGATACTTCATATTGTGTCCTCTTCCTTGAAGACTTTTCGTGCCAAAAAACTATTTAAATGTTTAAAAAAAAAGTGATAGTCTGTTGGCAAAAAGTCTGGAGAATAAGATGGATGGGGAAGAATTTCTTTTGAATACTTTCATTTTTGTGACGAATAATTAAAGAACTGCAGACTCCAAATGATGCTCCTTATCTTACTCAACGAGTTTCTGGTATCATTTGTTGAGCTTCTTGACTTTCCCTAAAATGTTTACATGTTGAGAAATGGTTGAATGTCCAGTATGTTCCACCTTTCTGCAATTTCTCAGACAGTTGGATGACGTTCTGATTCGATGATCTTCAATTCTGATTTTTGAGATTTATATTCTCAGAATGAAATTTTTTGAACCAGTGCCTGGTGGCCTGCTCACTTGCAGAACCTTCACCAAAAGTTTTATTGGTATTTTGGGTTGCTTTGGCTGTATTATGTCCCTGCTTATACTCTGTGGAAAATTATTCCATTTCCTTTTTTTCATGCAATTAGAAAAAGTACTCTTAAACATGTGGAACTTGCAATATAAATGAGATTACATTTTAAATTCACATATTACGTGTGTGCTCTTCCAATTGCAAACACCCAGCACTGTTCACATGGAAAAAAATTGAACTAGAAGACTGAAAAGTTTAAATTTTAAAAACGGTCATTTTATTTGCAACAACCCAGTATAGTTGTTATTCTTAATATGTTTATTGACGTAATGTTGGTCTTCTGTCACTAAATTCTAAATAGTGAATAAAGTAAATGAATTAGCATTGCATGATGCTTTCAATAAATTTCAAGTTAGCTATCTAAAAATGAATATGAAGGTTAGTGCAAGAAAAATAAACTTACAAAAATGGAAAAGGAGTAATTAATCTTTTCCTTGAAAATGAACATCTTTGAGAAAAAGAATCTACACAAATGAAATATGTACAGTGGAACCTTGGTATACGACCCTAATCCATTCCTGATGTTTGGACTTATACCGAATAGGACGTATACCAAACCAACCTTTCCCATAAGAAGTAATGTAAAAATGATTAACCTGTTCTCATGTAAAAAAAAAAAATGGCTGGCTTTAAACACCTCGCTTTCCTGGCTAGTTCCTGCTTGATTTTTCATGAGATCAACATTTATCTTTTTAGCTTTCTTGCAAATAATTGCTTCTGATATGCTGTCACCAGCATACTGTTTTTCAGTTATAGAAAGCAAAAGCAATTTCTCAACATGATCTAATGTTTTCGATATTTGTTTAGAAATTGATTTAACCCCTTTTGCAATGTTAGCACATTTAATAATGTCTTTATTTTTCATGATTGCTGATAGTGTTGTTCTCGGACTATGGTATGCAATAGTTAAAATCTCGAACATGTATGCTACCTTCGTATATAACCAAAACGTACTGGAGGTGGAATAAGTTGAAAAATAAATTACACCGATATAAATCCAGCAAAATTTATTAAAATAAAAATGTTTTCAATCGTTTTTCAACGATCATTTTCAGTTACTAAAAATAGAACAGTAAATATAGAACATAAAATGCATTCGAAATAAATATAAAAATTAAAATTAACGGAAAACGCCCTAGCGGACGAACTAATGAAAAATTAACAAATAAACTAAATAAATAGTGAAAACAAGTCATACACGTTGATCAACTGTCATGCACCAATCAATGAAGATAACAGGAAAAATCCCACTAAAGTGGAGCAGTTCTGGGAACAATTGGAGGATGAAATAAGCAAAATCCCTCGTGAAAATGTCAAAATTCTTGTGGGTGACTTCAATGCGCAGATAGGGAAAGAAAAATCAGTTCGGAATATTGTAGGCAAGTATCCTGCACACAAGAGAACAAACCAAAATGGCCTAAGATTAATTGAGCTCTGTAAGGCTTTCAACCTCAAACTAATGTCAACAAATTTCAAAAAACTTCCACGGAAACAGANACATGATACAGCTTCACAAATATCACAAAATATCCTAAGAATATCAGTTTCACTAAATCCTGACTGTAATCTTTCATTCATTAACTGTAAAACATGACCTAGTTTTTGGAAAAATTTTATATTCAACTTTTATAAAGTGATATACAAAAATAAGAACAACATTCATGTAATTTTAATTTGTAATTTCAAAATTATTTTTTATTTTTTAAAATTAATGTTTAAAAATTAAAAAACAATGTTTATTTATTTTAAATAAACATAATGAGCAATTTAAAATAAAAATGTATATCACTAAATTAAGAGAAACTTGTAGTCACAAAACATAAAACACATTTTTCTTTAAAATTACATATTTTTTCCCAATGTCAATAAACTAAATTAATTTATAACAATGGAAGAGTTTAATAAAAATAAAAAAATATCAAATCTATATATACAGTAGAGCATCGATTATCCGAAACAATTTGGGACTGGGTTGTTCGGATAACTGATCGTGTATGAAAAAATATATTAACCTATCCGACGCTGAAATTTTTCTCCATTGCATGTCACTTTGCATTGAATTTTTGTCAATGTTAAGCCTAATGAAAATTTTTTAAAAATAATAATCATGGCTATTGTATCATTAAAAATTATTTCTTTATTTTGCACAAACAAAATTCATTTCTTGTAAAATAAAAAAAGTTTTCAAAAATTCAAAAATTTTTTGTTGAAGACAAAGTCCTTCCCAAAAAGAGGAACCACCATTTATTAACTTTGTGTTCCAGACATTACACTTTTGGCGACTGACCTTCCCTTTTAGACTAGACTACTGGCCACCAAACAGTCCTTTAATTTAAAATACCTTCAACCTTCGTAAATAGGTACTGGTATAATATACACCACACTCTCTTCAACCTTAAATGACCAGCAAAATATTTAAAAATACTACAAATGTTTTTGACCGTTATTTCCAGTCTTCTTCAGGCAGAAAGTTCCGAGATTCAAATATCTGTTGTGCTTGAAAAAATTTTAACTATTCTTAGAATGTATGAACCGATGCATATAGACATTCATACTGCGCGTGTATGTTATACATAGATTATACAAATGAAATAATATATTTTTTAACACACACACAAAAAAACCGTGGAGATCTGGATTAAATAGGGTCTTCCTATTCATAGTAGAGCTTCAAGCATTGGAAATATTAATAGAATACTTGGAGTTGATGCAGTTATTGTGTAGCCAAGCTTTGTATATTTCAAGAATGTATTCCAGCGAATGTATATGTTCTCTTCGGCTTGATTATATTAATTATTTGGGCGTTATGTTTCAGATGGAAGACTGCAATAAAGATACGAGACACTAAGAGCCGCCCTCATGAAGACCAAATATGGAAGTGGATTTCCGAGTCCAAAAAATGGTTAAGGGATATTAACGTAGTGGTACTCAAGGCAGACAAGAGCAAAGCTTTGGTGGTATTAAAGAGAAGCACATACACGTCAATGATGCAAAAGTACATCAATGATACTGAGTGTGAACCCATTGATGATGGCTATGTCAACAAATTGCAAGCACGTGTAAAAAGGTTTACTCAAACACCGTTAGCTAGATTGATGAATGTAAACAGGGCAGTGGTGCCTTCCCCAGACACTCTCAGGCTATTTGCATTCGCCAAAATGCATAAGTAAATGCCAGCATTGAGTCCGATCCTCGACAAGGCACGATCCCCCACTAGAGAGTTAGACAAAGCCATACACAAGCGTATAACTCACTGCTTGAATGATTATCCATTGACGGTCCAGAATTCATTGGATTTATTGGAGGCTTTGAAATCGATGAGCATAAATGAATGAATGTACATCACGGTGCTTGATTTCGTATCTTTATACCCATCCATAAAAATTCAGCCATGCTTTTGCGCCATTAGGGATCTATTACTAACTTATCATGGCACGCACCGTAAACATGTTTTAGAACTTGCGCACATATTATGCTACACCTCATTTTTTCGCTTCAACAACAATACTTACCTCCAAAAACGTGGTGTCCCCATGGGCAACCCACTATCGGGAGATTTATGCGAGTTAGTCATCAGACAACTGGAACAAAAAATCATACCCATATTTGAACATAACATACTTATTTACAAGAGGTATGTGGATGACATCTTCGTTATGTGGAAGGCTAAGCCCAATATCTATAGTTTCATAGATGCAATGAATAATAACCCATATGGCCTCAGCATCAAGTTAGACCAAATAAGTAATTCGAATGCAACCTTCCTGGATATCAGTGTACAATTGGAAGGGGACAAGATATCAACTAAGGTCTATTATAAGCCATTCTATACTCCTCTATTCATCCTTGCCAATTCGGATGACCTTATGGCTTATAAGTTAGCGGCATTCAGGGCCCTAACCAAAAGAGCATTCACACACAATACAAAATTCGAAGATACATTGATAGAATTACAATGCATTCAGTACATAGCCTCTCGACATGGATATGAGCGGGGATTAACCCAGAAACTGGCATGTGCCTATTGATCGCAATTATATAATATTAACAACAACAACAACTCAAGCACTAGCATCTCAAACAATCCACAATCTTGGGATGTCATTCAATATAACCACCACCTGGACCCTATTTATAGAGAAATTGCGGCAATTACGAACAATAAAATTTCATATAAAAAACGGGGTACTGTTTATGACTTCCTCTGCAACTGCAAAGATCGCATAAACATAAGATTGGCTCCAGGGGTATACTTGGTTCCATTAAGGGACCATAGGTTTCAAAGGGTCCTTGTATATATTGGCTCTACAATACGTTCTCTAGATAAGCGTCTACGGGAACACAGATATGACATTGAACATAAAAGGGGTACCACTGCCTTGTGTACTTATGCTTCAACCCAGGGCATAAGAGCGGACCTGCATAATGCCCAAATAATTAATATAATCAAGCCGAAGAAAACATATACGTTCGCTGGAAACTCTCAAAATATACAAAGCTGGGCTACACAATAACTGCATCAACTCCAAGGATGCTATTAATATTTCCAATGCTTGAAGCTCTACTATGAACAGGAAGACCCTATTTAATCCGGATCTCCATGGTTTTTTTATATGTGTGTGTTAAAAAATATATTATTTCATTTGTATAAGTTATGCATAATACACACGTGCAGTATAAATGTCTATATGCATCGGTTCATACGTTCTAAGAATAATTTAAATTTTTTCAAGCACAACGGATATTCAAATCTCGGAACTTTCTGCCTGAAGAAAACCGGAAATAATGGTCGAAAACATTTGTAGTATTTTTAAATATTTTGCTGGTCATTTAAGGTTGAAGAGAGTGTAGTCCTTTAAAAACACAAACATATATCCAATTTAAAATATAAACATTTTTAAAAAGCAGCTTTCCTCATCTACATTTTACCAGCGCCTATTCTGTTGTAGATAAAAGCCGAAACAACCCCAAGAAGGTATGATGGAGAATAGAAGACGTCCGTATATCACCAGTTCCTGTTTTTTAGAAATGTTTATATTTTTAATTGGATATATGTTTGTGTTTTTAAAGGACTGTTTGGTGGCCAGTAGTCTAGTCTAAAAGAGAAGGTCAGTCGCCAAAAGTGTAATGTCTGGAACACAAAGTTAATAAATGGTGGTTCCTCTTTTTGGGAAAGACTTTGTCTTCAAAAAAAAAATTAATCATTATCATCGCCATTGGACAAAGATTTACAAAAAAAAAAATTATATTTCAGAAGTTAATCTAGTATCAAAAATGTTCCGATTCAGCACAACACACGTTCCAAAACATAGTCCTCAGAAAACCACCACACAAAACAAGCAAAACTCTTTCTTTTTCTTGGGTTTATCTGGAGATGTCAGCTGCTTGGGCTATATTCTCAGACGAGCTGAAGAAAAACACACCATTAAATGGGGAAAATAGCCTTGTTCAAATACTGGCACGTTCTTAAGTACCCTCTCGATGTGTGCTGTGCTGAATCAGAACATTTTTGATACTAGATTAATTTCCGAAATATAATTTTTTTTGTTTTTATATTTTTCAATATATTTATTTTATTTGTGCAAATTAAAGAAATAATTTGTAATGATACAATATGGTCACACCAGTGCTGCCAGCTAAAACATGCACAGCAACAAAAATAATATTGGAGTAGCCCAAGACATAGCCAAATATTGCAGTGCCACAGTACTAGCAGAAATTTGAATTTGCCAAATGGATTGCTTTTGGTTAACCAATGTTTCGGTT
Source organism: Centruroides sculpturatus (assembly GCF_000671375.1). NCBI lineage: Eukaryota > Metazoa > Arthropoda > Arachnida > Scorpiones > Buthidae > Centruroides > Centruroides sculpturatus. The sequence continues at coordinate 1,044,008 of NW_019384345.1, forward strand.
GATCGGTATTTGGATAATCGATGCTCTACTGTATTAGTTATGCAATAACCAGTTAATCTAAACAACTAATTATTAAAATAATTTAACTATAAATGAAAGGCCTCAAATGTGTAATATTTTAATGTAGTGAATAAATACATTTCTATAGTAAGACACCAACCGAATGCCGTAAATTAATCGGGCTATTTTAATGCTAAATTCTAAATTCTAATTTATTTAGAATTTAGCATTAAAATAGCCCGATTAATTTACGGCATTCGGTTGGTGTCTTACTATAGAAATGTATTTATTCACTACATTAAAATATTACACATTTGAGGCCTTTCATTTATAGTTAAATTATTTTAATAATTAGTTGTTTAGATTAACTGGTTATTGCATAACTAATACAGTAGAGCATCGATTATCCAAATACCGATCAACCGAAACATTGGTTAACCAAAAGCAATCCATTTGGCAAATTCAAATTTCTGCTAGTACTGTGGCACTGCAATATTTGGCTATGTCTTGGGCTACTCCAATATTATTTTTGTTGCTGTGCATGTTTTAGCTGGCAGCACTGGTGTGACCATATTGTATCATTACAAATTATTTCTTTAATTTGCACAAATAAAATAAATATATTGAAAAATATAAAAACAAAAAAAATTATATTTCGGAAATTAATCTAGTATCAAAAATGTTCTGATTCAGCACAGCACACATCGAGAGGGTACTTAAGAACGTGCCAGTATTTGAACAAGGCTATTTTCCCCATTTAATGGTGTGTTTTTCTTCAGCTCGTCTGAGAATATAGCCCAAGCAGCTGACATCTCCAGATAAACCCAAGAAAAAGAAAGAGTTTTGCTTGTTTTGTGTGGTGGTTTTCTGAGGACTATGTTTTGGAACGTGTGTTGTGCTGAATCGGAACATTTTTGATACTAGATTAACTTCTGAAATATAATTTTTTTTTTTGTAAATCTTTGTCCAATGGCGATGATAATGATTAATTTTTTTTTTGAAGACAAAGTCTTTCCCAAAAAGAGGAACCACCATTTATTAACTTTGTGTTCCAGACATTACACTTTTGGCGACTGACCTTCTCTTTTAGACTAGACTACTGGCCACCAAACAGTCCTTTAAAAACACAAACATATATCCAATTAAAAATATAAACATTTCTAAAAAACAGGAACTGGTGATATACGGACGTCTTCTATTCTCCATCATACCTTCTTGGGGTTGTTTCGGCTTTTATCTACAACAGAATAGGCGCTGGTAAAATGTAGATGAGGAAAGCTGCTTTTTAAAAATGTTTATATTTTAAATTGGATATATGTTTGTGTTTTTAAAGGACTACACTCTCTTCAACCTTAAATGACCAGCAAAATATTTAAAAATACTACAAATGTTTTCGACCATTATTTCCGGTTTTCTTCAGGCAGAAAGTTCCGAGATTTGAATATCCGTTGTGCTTGAAAAAATTTAAATTATTCTTAGAACGTATGAACCGATGCATATAGACATTTATACTGCACGTGTGTATTATGCATAACTTATACAAATGAAATAATATATTTTTTAACACACACATATAAAAAAACCATGGAGATCCGGATTAAATAGGGTCTTCCTGTTCATAGTAGAGCTTCAAGCATTGGAAATATTAATAGCATCCTTGGAGTTGATGCAGTTATTGTGTAGCCCAGCTTTGTATATTTTGAGAGTTTCCAGCGAACGTATATGTTTTCTTCGGCTTGATTATATTAATTATTTGGGCATTATGCAGGTCCGCTCTTATGCCCTGGGTTGAAGCATAAGTACACAAGGCAGTGGTACCCCTTTTATGTTCAATGTCATATCTGTGTTCCCGTAGACGCTTATCTAGAGAACGTATTGTAGAGCCAATATATACAAGGACCCTTTGAAACCTATGGTCCCTTAATGGAACCAAGTATACCCCTGGAGCCAATCTTATGTTTATGCGATCTTTGCAGTTGCAGAGGAAGTCATAAACAGTACCCCGTTTTTTATATGAAATTTTATTGTTCGTAATTGCCGCAATTTCTCTATAAATAGGGTCCAGGTGGTGGTTATATTGAATGACATCCCAAGATTGTGGATTGTTTGAGATGCTAGTGCTTGAGTTGTTGTTGTTGTTAATATTATATAATTGCGATCAATAGGCACATGCCAGTTTCTGGGTTAATCCCCGCTCATATCCATGTCGAGAGGCTATGTACTGAATGCATTGTAATTCTATCAATGTATCTTCGAATTTTGTATTGTGTGTGAATGCTCTTTTGGTTAGGGCCCTGAATGCCGCTAACTTATAAGCCATAAGGTCATCCGAATTGGCAAGGATGAATAGAGGAGTATAGAATGGCTTATAATAGACCTTAGTTGATATCTTGTCCCCTTCCAATTGTACACTGATATCCAGGAAGGTTGCATTCGAATTACTTATTTGGTCTAACTTGATGCTGAGGCCATATGGGTTATTATTCATTGCATCTATGAAACTATAGATATTGGGCTTAGCCTTCCACATAACGAAGATGTCATCCACATACCTCTTGTAAATAAGTATGTTATGTTCAAATATGGGTATGATTTTTTGTTCCAGTTGTCTGATGACTAACTCGCATAAATCTCCCGATAGTGGGTTGCCCATGGGGACACCACGTTTTTGGAGGTAAGTATTGTTGTTGAAGCGAAAAAATGAGGTGTAGCATAATATGTGCGCAAGTTCTAAAACATGTTTACGGTGCGTGCCATGATAAGTTAGTAATAGATCCCTAATGGCGCAAAAGCATGGCTGAATTTTTATGGATGGGTATAAAGATACGAAATCAAGCACCGTGATGTACATTCATTCATTTATGCTCATCGATTTCAAAGCCTCCAATAAATCCAATGAATTCTGGACCGTCAATGGATAATCATTCAAGCAGTGAGTTATACGCTTGTGTATGGCTTTGTCTAACTCTCTAGTGGGGGATCGTGCCTTGTCGAGGATCGGACTCAATGCTGGCATTTACTTATGCATTTTGGCGAATGCAAATAGCCTGAGAGTGTCTGGGGAAGGCACCACTGCCCTGTTTACATTCATCAATCTAGCTAACGGTGTTTGAGTAAACCTTTTTACACGTGCTTGCAATTTGTTGACATAGCCATCATCAATGGGTTCACACTCAGTATCATTGATGTACTTTTGCATCATTGACGTGTATGTGCTTCTCTTTAATACCACCAAAGCTTTGCTCTTGTCTGCCTTGAGTACCACTACGTTAATATCCCTTAACCATTTTTTGGACTCGGAAATCCACTTCCATATTTGGTCTTCATGAGGGCGGCTCTTAGTGTCTCGTATCTTTATTGCAGTCTTCCATCTGAAACATAACGCCCAAATAATTAATATAATCAAGCCGAAGAGAACATATACATTCGCTGGAATACATTCTTGAAATATACAAAGCTTGGCTACACAATAACTGCATCAACTCCAAGTATTCTATTAATATTTCCAATGCTTGAAGCTCTACTATGAATAGGAAGACCCTATTTAATCCAGATCTCCACGGTTTTTTTGTGTGTGTGTTAAAAAATATATTATTTCATTTGTATAATCTATGTATAACATACACGCGCAGTATGAATGTCTATATGCATCGGTTCATACATTCTAAGAATAGTTAAAATTTTTTCAAGCACAACAGATATTTGAATCTCGGAACTTTCTGCCTGAAGAAGACTGGAAATAACGGTCAAAAACATTTGTAGTATTTTTAAATATTTTGCTGGTCATTTAAGGTTGAAGAGAGTGTGGTGTATATTATACCAGTACCTATTTACGAAGGTTGAAGGTATTTTAAATTAAAGGACTGTTTGGTGGCCAGTAGTCTAGTCTAAAAGGGAAGGTCAGTCGCCAAAAGTGTAATGTCTGGAACACAAAGTTAATAAATGGTGGTTCCTCTTTTTGGGAAGGACTTTGTCTTCAACAAAAAATTTTTGAATTTTTGAAAACTTTTTTTATTTTACAAGAAATGAATTTTGTTTGTGCAAAATAAAGAAATAATTTTTAATGATACAATAGCCATGATTATTATTTTTAAAAAATTTTCATTAGGCTTAACATTGACAAAAATTCAATGCAAAGTGACATGCAATGGAGAAAAATTTCAGCGTCGGATAGGTTAATATATTTTTTCATACACGATCAGTTATCCGAACAACCCAGTCCCAAATTGTTTCGGATAATCGATGCTCTACTGTATATATAGATTTGATATTTTTTTATTTTTATTAAACTCTTCCATTGTTATAAATTAATTTAGTTTATTGACATTGGGAAAAAATATGTAATTTTAAAGAAAAATGTGTTTTATGTTTTGTGACTACAAGTTTCTCTTAATTTAGTGATATACATTTTTATTTTAAATTGCTCATTATGTTTATTTAAAATAAATAAACATTGTTTTTTAATTTTTAAACATTAATTTTAAAAAATAAAAAATAATTTTGAAATTACAAATTAAAATTACATGAATGTTGTTCTTATTTTTGTATATCACTTTATAAAAGTTGAATATAAAATTTTTCCAAAAACTAGGTCATGTTTTACAGTTAATGAATGAAAGATTACAGTCAGGATTTAGTGAAACTGATATTCTTAGGATATTTTGTGATATTTGTGAAGCTGTATCATGTTTACATCATAGTGTTAAACCAATAATTCATAGAGATTTAAAGGTAAGAATAATAATTTATTCTGTTTTATAATACTATTGTTAAAATTGGATATTGAATGAGAGGAAATTTAATGCTATTTATAATTTTGATTGCAATATTAAAACTAATTTTATTATTTTATGAATATTTATTTATGAGCTTTTATAAGATAAAGATTTAAGATCACTGTCTGGCATTAATAAAGTTTTGACAAGTAAAGCACAAAAATAAATACAAAATATCTTGCAAGCACTTTCAACATGTATGGAATGTCTTCAGGTGTAACGAAAACATATTTTAGAATGTTAATATAAATTTTAACATTAATCTTAATATGTTGAAAGTGCTTATGAGATATTTTGTGTTTATTTTTTGCTTTACTCATCAAAAATCTTATTAACACTGAAAGACAGTGATCTTAAACTTTTATTTAATAAAAATTTGTTGTAACAAAATAATTATTTCTTTCATATGAGCTTTTATATTAATATATTTAAAAATTAATTTCTTAAGTTAAATGATGAATTCTTATTGTATTTTGTAACTTGAATCTTGTAAGCAGTTATTTACAAAAATTTCTACTAATTTAGATTAGTAAAAATTTAAATTAGATATGATTTATATGTTTAAAATCATGAAAACCAAATATTGATATTTAGATAGTTCTGTTATGTAGTGAATCTCTAAAATTTGCCAATTATTAAATTTCTTGTTTATTCATTGAGATTAAGTATTGGAAGTAAATAAGTATACTTGATTGTGATATGTGCTATAGATTTGTTAGTTACTCATTAATAAAAAAAATTTGTTTTTTTCATTTAGTTAATCATTATCTGTTACAAACTTAAAAGTAAGAAAGTGGTTAATTCTAAGGGTGTAAAAGTAGGTTTATTAAATATTATAAAAGTAATTTTGTTAATATTTGTATGGTATAAGCATTTCATTAGACTTTTAAATATTTACCTTTTGTATTTGACATTAATGGTCACTTGAGTTTTCATTTTTATATAATTGTAATTTTTATAAATTAAAATTTTTTGTAAGTTTATTATTATATTATGTTATGTTGCCCATTGTCATTGTGAGGTATAAAATAATATCTTGCTTAATTTTAAAATAAACTGTATAAAATAGAAATGTAAGAATAATTATAAAGTTATTGTGAATAATTTAGAAATAGTTAGAATTTACTTTTTACTTTTTTTTTAAATTTGTTAAAATTTACAAATATGTTAAATAATACATATATAAACATCTTAACGTTCAAAAATTATATTAAAGCCAAATGATTACAGATTAAATTGGGCTACATTACTGCTATTAATAATTTTTAAATACTGAATAATTTTGGCATTAGAGGTAGGCATTAGGTACCATCTCAAATTTAATAATTATAATTAAATTAATATTTATTAAATAATTTACAAAATTCTGGAAGAAAAGAATATGCTTGGAGCAGGACTTGAACCTGTAACTACTGCTTGCTGTGTGGATATACCTGGACCTCCGTTAGATCCTTTCCTTCCAGACATATTTAATTTAGATATAACCATGTTAGTAGGCTTTGAGATGTTTATATGTGTATATTCACCTTTCCAGAGTATAGCAATAGCCAGCTGAGTGCCATAGTGAGTGATTACAGGCTGTAGGAACTGAATCGTCCCAGTTGGCACCATGAGTAACTAGTATGGTTATATCAAAATTAAATATGTCTGGAATTGAAGGATTGGTTGGAGGTCCAGGTAGTATAACTGGCAATGCATCCTCAGGGTAAGCAGCAGTTGTGGATTCAGGTCTGGGCTGACTCTTTTCTTCCAGAATGTTCTAAATTATTTAATAAATATTAATTTAATTATAATTATTAAATTTTATAATAATGGTACCTAATGCCTACCCCTGGTACCAAATAACTTGGTTCTTAATAATTATTAGTAGCAATTATTTAATTTAGCAACTGATTTAATCTTGTAATCATTTGACTTTAATATGTTAAATAATAATAAGTGTAAATATGAGTCATTCTAATTGTACAGGCAAATTAATATCTTAGAATTAGATTCAGTGATTTACAGAATATAGAAAATCAAGAATTACTGATTGTGTTACTTTAATGTAGAATCAAAAGTGGGATAAAATAATTTATGAAAATGAAAAATTAGGCAAATCTAAAGAATAATTCTAACATCGTGGAGCAATTAATATTTAATTATTTGTTAAATATATATTGCAATATTTCTTAAAATTAAAAAAATAATACAGGGTAGGTATTCATTTAACGTTTAGTTTACTCTAGTGTACACTAATTTAGAGAACTAAATATTTTGGATTGACTAACTGTATGTGTGCATGCTTAACAAGCAATATATATTCTACATTAGAGAATAAAATCACAGAATAATTTTCAGATTTCTGTATCTAAGATGGATTTCATTGATTATTGAATAAGCAAGTGTCTGAAATTAGAATATCAGATTGTTATGAAAAGTCTTTTCTAGACTTTGAACAAGAGACTGAAAATTAGGACATTGATATTTTATATTTAACAATATTTATATTTAGAAAAAACATTATTGCCTCAGAAAATTTTTAATATAGTTCAATAAAATTTTTTCTTTGAACTTGGGTTGATATTCTTAATTTTTTGTTTAATTTTCAATTTAAATAGGTTGAAAATATTTTAGTGAGTGATAGTGGTCATTATGTTCTCTGTGATTTTGGAAGTTGTGCAACAAATATAATGGATCCACAAGCCCAAGGAATTCCTGCAATTGAAGAAGAAATTAGAAGGTAAATGTTGTTTTGAATATTTCATGATAAGAAATGTGATGACCTGTTTAATAGGTATGCTTGAATTTTTTAAAGTATGTTTAAAATTGCATAATTTTTCAAATAAATTATAAATATAAAATGGTGTAGTTCCCCTTTTTTTATCATCATAATTTCATTGATGATGATATACAAATTTATTTGATAGGAACACTTTTTTTGAGATTATCACTAAAACAGTTAGTCAAAATTTTCAAAGTATTCAAATTTTATTATGTAAACTACTGAATATTTTATATCTTTTATGTAGTTATAATAATTAGAATAATCACACAATTTGTTTGTTAAAAATTACTTAAATTTTAAATATCACATAATTTTTATAGTGATTTTAAGGATTTTGTTATCAATTTTTATATTTATTTTACAACTGAACAGACTTTTTATACTAAATATATCTTTATTAAAATGTTCATGTAAAAAAAGTATAAAGTTTATAATTATTTCTAATTAAAGTATATTTGTTTTTACTATTTACATTATTCCAGTTAAAATGATTATTTTTACTCTAATTTTGATTTTAATTTGTTGTTAGATATACAACTATATCATATCGTTCTCCTGAGATGGTTGATTTATACAGTGGTCATCCAATTACAACAAAAGCTGATATCTGGGTAAATATTTAAAAAATTGTCATTTAAGTCATTTTTACATAATGCTAGAATTAATAAATATCACATAGCTTTAATTACATCTTTTTACAATGTGTTTAAATATATTAAAAAAAGAAGTGAATTTTTCAGCTAAAATAAGTGGATTTTTCTATTGACCAAGAATAAAATTGAAACATTTCAAAATAAGAAATCTTTGCAATCCAGCAATTTTTAATGAACAAGCATTTTTAATCATCTTAAGTAGCTATCTTTAGATTCTAGAATGTAAAAAGTTTAAAATATAGTTGCAAAAACACTAATATAACAAAAATAAATATTTAAGTGTAAATGTAAA